>NC_133357.1:0-190000 GCF_030506205.2 Paramisgurnus dabryanus
CACGAACCCACGGCCGGTAGCGGGAAACTGTCAGGTCTCCCGCTAAGCTGGGAAAAGTCGAAAGGTCGCAGAAATCGGTGCGCGGGCTGCCGGAGAGCTCTAGCGCGACATATCCGGAACCCGCGTGCCGACGGCGTAAGGCGCGCGCGCTACGCCCTGCCGAAAACCTTAAAACTAGGGCAGGCAGGTCGAGTCGCGAAGGGGTCTCGGCCGCGACGCTCGGTGTTACGCGGAGAGGACGTCCGGACTAGAAGACCCGCGCGCGCCCCGGTCGAATCGGAGTCTTCGCGACCGCGTAAACCCACCGCAAAGTGCGACCCCCGCGCGAGATACGGCCCTATAGCTCTTCTTCCGAACGTCGCTCGAGTCTGCGCTTCCGGGTTCCGTCGTTTGGGACCCCCAGAGTGCGCGCGTGCCGAGTTTCGGCCCGATCGGAAGCCGACACGAACCCGCGTACCGAAACGCGGGAAACTGTCGGGTCTCCCGCGAGGACGGGAAAAGTCGTAAGCTCTCCAAATTCGGCACGCGGTCTGTCGGACGGCTCTGGCCCGACATATCCGAAAACCACGCGCCAACGCCGCACCGCACAGGAGCGCCGCGAAATCCCAGTTTTAGGGTTCGTAACTCGGCTCGCGATAGGCTCTCCGCCGCGTGCTTCGGAGTCCCCGGCCGGGCCCCACGTGGGATGTTACGACGGGCGTATCGGGGCCGCGCGACGTTCGGGGACAGCGCGGGGGTCGCGACAATTTTCCATTAAACCAATGTTATTTTCCGTAATGGGTTTGTGGACGCGCTCCTCGTGACCCCGCGTGGTGTCATATGACCTCTGGGGGGCCCCCGATCGACATATCCGAATCTGGAGAACGTAGCTCCAAAATAAGACAAGGTTGTCCAAATGTTCTCAAAATCACTCATCATGATCCTCTTGATGGCCTAGACCACCAGACCATGTAGTTTGCCATTCGAGCTCCGTTTCGCTAATTTTTTTTCTGAAGGTCCCAGGGGTCTGCGCTTCGGGGGCCCGTACGGCGGGGCCCCCAAGCACGCGGGTGCCGAATTTCGACCCGATCGGACACCGTCCGCGAACCCGCAGTTTTAGCGGGAAACTGTCAGTGCTCCCGCGAGGCCGGGAAAAGGACTAGGTGCCCGAAATTCGGCGTGCGGTCCAGTAGAGGGCCCTGGCACGACGTCTCCGAAGCCCGCGCGCATTCGGCGTACGCCGTGCCCACAGCGCCCTCGGTGTGCCTCCCAGTGCAATCACAAAACGCCTAGGGTTAGGGTTGGCAAGTAGGGTCACGAAAGGTTCTCGGGGGGCAGGCCGCCGGATTCCTCAGCTGGGCCGTCGGCAAGGGGATACCACGTGCGTTTCGAAGCCGCGCGCCCTTACGGGGCCGCGTGACGGCACTGACACGTCTCCATTAAAGCAATGTTATTTTTCGTACCTGGTTCGTGTCACTACGTCCCCAGGACCCCGAGACGGGCCGGATCTCGAAACGGACGACTGGCAAGCTTACAGCCGATGGAGGAGGAGGAGGTAGGGGTGGTTCGGTAGAGCTAGGGTCCAAATTGAGCAAAAACGGACAGGAACGACATTTTCGCGTCGAACTCTGCGCTACAGGGCGCGTGAGGGGACGTAAGCAGGGCCCGTGACGTCCGTTTGGGGTTTGGACCTTTTCCCAAAAAAGTAGTCTGCAAATGTACAAATAGTGGGTCTGTGTCATGGGGGGGGGGTCGGGGGTGCGGTCCGGTGGGGTCAGTTGGTCGACCCGCGCAACTAACGGGCAAATGGACAAATAGTGGGTCCGTGTCATGGGGGGGGTCGGGGGGGTGGTCAGGAGGGGTCAGGGGGTCAATCCGCAACAATAACGGGCAAATGGACAAATAGTGGGTCCGTGTCATGGGGGGGGTCAGGGGGGGGGTCAGGAGGGGTCAGGGGGTCAATCCGCAACAATAATGGGCAAATGGACAAATAGTGGGTCCGTGTCATGGGGGGGGTCGGGGGGGTGGTCAGGAGGGGTCAGGGGGTCAATCCGCGACAATAATGGGCAAATGGACAAATAGTGGGTCCGTGTCATGGGGGGGGGGGTCGGGGGGGTGGTCAGGAGGGGTCAGGGGGTCAATCTGCAACAATAATGGGCAAATGGACAAATAGTGGGTCCGTGTCAGGGGGGGCGTGTCCTGGGGGGCGTGCCCGGGGGTCCCGAGGGATGTGGCGCTAAATCCGGACCAATAATGGGCAAATGGACAAATAGTGGTTCCGTGTCACTGGGGGTCGAGGGGGGGTCGAGGGGGGTGGTCCCGCAACTCAATGGCACTTGAGCTCAATGAGCTTTTTCACACTTTTCTGATTTTTAAATGCCTCTAGCTCCGCCCCTAAATGGGCCACACCCTCGACTCTGGGCTCTTTGTAAAGGTCGTATCCGGGCCTTTCCAACGAACCCTCATTCAAGTCCCTAAGACCTTCCTGGGCTGAGCAATGAAGCCTCAAATTGAGCTTTTTTTCACCCTTTCTCACAAAAAAACACACAAGTCCAAACTCAATAATCCTTCTCACAGAAATTTTACCAGGTGAATCAGCATCGTCTGAAACGCCTAGAAAACTTGTTCCCTGGTGACAAATTTTCACGTCCCATACAAAAAACGTGAAAAAATGAGGATTTTCTCAGCCTCACCGAAGGGCCCCGGAAGGGCCTAGGTGCCCCAAATTCGGGGCCCTGGCTCACAGAGTGCCCCTCTACGACATATCCGAAGACGAGCGTCGTGGCGCGAAAGAAAAAATTTGGCCGCCGTCCGAAAACATCAAATTCCCCCATTATAATTCCCATAGGCCTCAGGCCTCAAGTTTTTGTTGCTTTTTTTTGATCTATTCTTTCAGGAACGCCGCAGCGGCCCGCGCTTCGGGGGTCCGTCTCGGGAGAACTCCGACATAGAGGGTGCCGATTTTTGACCCGATCGGACTCTGGCACGAACCCACGGCCGGTAGCGGGAAACTGTCAGGTCTCCCGCTAAGCTGGGAAAAGTCGAAAGGTCGCAGAAATCGGTGCGCGGGCTGCCGGAGAGCTCTAGCGCGACATATCCGGAACCCGCGTGCCGACGGCGTAAGGCGCGCGCGCTACGCCCTGCCGAAAACCTTAAAACTAGGGCAGGCAGGTCGAGTCGCGAAGGGGTCTCGGCCGCGACGCTCGGTGTTACGCGGAGAGGACGTCCGGACTAGAAGACCCGCGCGCGCCCCGGTCGAATCGGAGTCTTCGCGACCGCGTAAACCCACCGCAAAGTGCGACCCCCGCGCGAGATACGGCCCTATAGCTCTTCTTCCGAACGTCGCTCGAGTCTGCGCTTCCGGGTTCCGTCGTTTGGGACCCCCAGAGTGCGCGCGTGCCGAGTTTCGGCCCGATCGGAAGCCGACACGAACCCGCGTACCGAAACGCGGGAAACTGTCGGGTCTCCCGCGAGGACGGGAAAAGTCGTAAGCTCTCCAAATTCGGCACGCGGTCTGTCGGACGGCTCTGGCCCGACATATCCGAAAACCACGCGCCAACGCCGCACCGCACAGGAGCGCCGCGAAATCCCAGTTTTAGGGTTCGTAACTCGGCTCGCGATAGGCTCTCCGCCGCGTGCTTCGGAGTCCCCGGCCGGGCCCCACGTGGGATGTTACGACGGGCGTATCGGGGCCGCGCGACGTTCGGGGACAGCGCGGGGGTCGCGACAATTTTCCATTAAACCAATGTTATTTTCCGTAATGGGTTTGTGGACGCGCTCCTCGTGACCCCGCGTGGTGTCATATGACCTCTGGGGGGCCCCCGATCGACATATCCGAATCTGGAGAACGTAGCTCCAAAATAAGACAAGGTTGTCCAAATGTTCTCAAAATCACTCATCATGATCCTCTTGATGGCCTAGACCACCAGACCATGTAGTTTGCCATTCGAGCTCCGTTTCGCTAATTTTTTTTCTGAAGGTCCCAGGGGTCTGCGCTTCGGGGGCCCGTACGGCGGGGCCCCCAAGCACGCGGGTGCCGAATTTCGACCCGATCGGACACCGTCCGCGAACCCGCAGTTTTAGCGGGAAACTGTCAGTGCTCCCGCGAGGCCGGGAAAAGGACTAGGTGCCCGAAATTCGGCGTGCGGTCCAGTAGAGGGCCCTGGCACGACGTCTCCGAAGCCCGCGCGCATTCGGCGTACGCCGTGCCCACAGCGCCCTCGGTGTGCCTCCCAGTGCAATCACAAAACGCCTAGGGTTAGGGTTGGCAAGTAGGGTCACGAAAGGTTCTCGGGGGGCAGGCCGCCGGATTCCTCAGCTGGGCCGTCGGCAAGGGGATACCACGTGCGTTTCGAAGCCGCGCGCCCTTACGGGGCCGCGTGACGGCACTGACACGTCTCCATTAAAGCAATGTTATTTTTCGTACCTGGTTCGTGTCACTACGTCCCCAGGACCCCGAGACGGGCCGGATCTCGAAACGGACGACTGGCAAGCTTACAGCCGATGGAGGAGGAGGAGGTAGGGGTGGTTCGGTAGAGCTAGGGTCCAAATTGAGCAAAAACGAACAGGAACGACATTTTCGCGTCGAACTCTGCGCTACAGGGCGCGTGAGGGGACGTAAGCAGGGCCCGTGACGTCCGTTTGGGGTTTGGACCTTTTCCCAAAAAAGTAGTCTGCAAATGTACAAATAGTGGGTCTGTGTCATGGGGGGGGGTCGGGGGTGCGGTCCGGTGGGGTCAGTTGGTCGACCCGCGCAACTAACGGGCAAATGGACAAATAGTGGGTCCGTGTCATGGGGGGGGTCGGGGGGGTGGTCAGGAGGGGTCAGGGGGTCAATCCGCAACAATAACGGGCAAATGGACAAATAGTGGGTCCGTGTCATGGGGGGGGGTCGGGGGGGTGGTCAGGAGGGGTCAGGGGGTCAATCCGCAACAATAATGGGCAAATGGACAAATAGTGGGTCCGTGTCATGGGGGGGGTCGGGGGGGTGGTCAGGAGGGGTCAGGGGGTCAATCCGCGACAATAATGGGCAAATGGACAAATAGTGGGTCCGTGTCATGGGGGGGGGGTCGGGGGGGTGGTCAGGAGGGGTCAGGGGGTCAATCTGCAACAATAATGGGCAAATGGACAAATAGTGGGTCCGTGTCAGGGGGGGCGTGTCCTGGGGGGCGTGCCCGGGGGTCCCGAGGGATGTGGCGCTAAATCCGGACCAATAATGGGCAAATGGACAAATAGTGGTTCCGTGTCACTGGGGGTCGAGGGGGGGTCGAGGGGGGTGGTCCCGCAACTCAATGGCACTTGAGCTCAATGAGCTTTTTCACACTTTTCTGATTTTTAAATGCCTCTAGCTCCGCCCCTGAATGGGCCACACCCTCGACTCTGGGCTCTTTGTAAAGGTCGTATCCGGGCCTTTCCAACGAACCCTCATTCAAGTCCCTAAGACCTTCCTGGGCTGAGCAATGAAGCCTCAAATTGAGCTTTTTTTCACCCTTTCTCACAAAAAAACACACAAGTCCAAACTCAATAATCCTTCTCACAGAAATTTTACCAGGTGAATCAGCATCGTCTGAAACGCCTAGAAAACTTGTTCCCTGGTGACAAATTTTCACGTCCCATACAAAAAACGTGAAAAAATGAGGATTTTCTCAGCCTCACCGAAGGGCCCCGGAAGGGCCTAGGTGCCCCAAATTCGGGGCCCTGGCTCACAGAGTGCCCCTCTACGACATATCCGAAGACGAGCGTCGTGGCGCGAAAGAAAAAATTTGGCCGCCGTCCGAAAACATCAAATTCCCCCATTATAATTCCCATAGGCCTCAGGCCTCAAGTTTTTGTTGCTTTTTTTTGATCTATTCTTTCAGGAACGCCGCAGCGGCCCGCGCTTCGGGGGTCCGTCTCGGGAGAACTCCGACATAGAGGGTGCCGATTTTTGACCCGATCGGACTCCGGCACGAACCCACGGCCGGTAGCGGGAAACTGTCAGGTCTCCCGCTAAGCTGGGAAAAGTCGAAAGGTCGCAGAAATCGGTGCGCGGGCTGCCGGAGAGCTCTAGCGCGACATATCCGGAACCCGCGTGCCGACGGCGTAAGGCGCGCGCGCTACGCCCTGCCGAAAACCTTAAAACTAGGGCAGGCAGGTCGAGTCGCGAAGGGGTCTCGGCCGCGACGCTCGGTGTTACGCGGAGAGGACGTCCGGACTAGAAGACCCGCGCGCGCCCCGGTCGAATCGGAGTCTTCGCGACCGCGTAAACCCACCGCAAAGTGCGACCCCCGCGCGAGATACGGCCCTATAGCTCTTCTTCCGAACGTCGCTCGAGTCTGCGCTTCCAGGTTCCGTCGTTTGGGACCCCCAGAGTGCGCGCGTGCCGAGTTTCGGCCCGATCGGAAGCCGACACGAACCCGCGTACCGAAACGCGGGAAACTGTCGGGTCTCCCGCGAGGACGGGAAAAGTCGTAAGCTCTCCAAATTCGGCACGCGGTCTGTCGGACGGCTCTGGCCCGACATATCCGAAAACCACGCGCCAACGCCGCACCGCACAGGAGCGCCGCGAAATCCCAGTTTTAGGGTTCGTAACTCGGCTCGCGATAGGCTCTCCGCCGCGTGCTTCGGAGTCCCCGGCCGGGCCCCACGTGGGATGTTACGACGGGCGTATCGGGGCCGCGCGACGTTCGGGGACAGCGCGGGGGTCGCGACAATTTTCCATTAAACCAATGTTATTTTCCGTAATGGGTTTGTGGACGCGCTCCTCGTGACCCCGCGTGGTGTCATATGACCTCTGGGGGGCCCCCGATCGACATATCCGAATCTGGAGAACGTAGCTCCAAAATAAGACAAGGTTGTCCAAATGTTCTCAAAATCACTCATCATGATCCTCTTGATGGCCTAGACCACCAGACCATGTAGTTTGCCATTCGAGCTCCGTTTCGCTAATTTTTTTTCTGAAGGTCCCAGGGGTCTGCGCTTCGGGGGCCCGTACGGCGGGGCCCCCAAGCACGCGGGTGCCGAATTTCGACCCGATCGGACACCGTCCGCGAACCCGCAGTTTTAGCGGGAAACTGTCAGTGCTCCCGCGAGGCCGGGAAAAGGACTAGGTGCCCGAAATTCGGCGTGCGGTCCAGTAGAGGGCCCTGGCACGACGTCTCCGAAGCCCGCGCGCATTCGGCGTACGCCGTGCCCACAGCGCCCTCGGTGTGCCTCCCAGTGCAATCACAAAACGCCTAGGGTTAGGGTTGGCAAGTAGGGTCACGAAAGGTTCTCGGGGGGCAGGCCGCCGGATTCCTCAGCTGGGCCGTCGGCAAGGGGATACCACGTGCGTTTCGAAGCCGCGCGCCCTTACGGGGCCGCGTGACGGCACTGACACGTCTCCATTAAAGCAATGTTATTTTTCGTACCTGGTTCGTGTCACTACGTCCCCAGGACCCCGAGACGGGCCGGATCTCGAAACGGACGACTGGCAAGCTTACAGCCGATGGAGGAGGAGGAGGTAGGGGTGGTTCGGTAGAGCTAGGGTCCAAATTGAGCAAAAACGGACAGGAACGACATTTTCGCGTCGAACTCTGCGCTACAGGGCGCGTGAGGGGACGTAAGCAGGGCCCGTGACGTCCGTTTGGGGTTTGGACCTTTTCCCAAAAAAGTAGTCTGCAAATGTACAAATAGTGGGTCTGTGTCATGGGGGGGGGTCGGGGGTGCGGTCCGGTGGGGTCAGTTGGTCGACCCGCGCAACTAACGGGCAAATGGACAAATAGTGGGTCCGTGTCATGGGGGGGGTCGGGGGGGTGGTCAGGAGGGGTCAGGGGGTCAATCCGCAACAATAACGGGCAAATGGACAAATAGTGGGTCCGTGTCATGGGGGGGGTCGGGGGGGTGGTCAGGAGGGGTCAGGGGGTCAATCCGCAACAATAATGGGCAAATGGACAAATAGTGGGTCCGTGTCATGGGGGGGGTCGGGGGGGTGGTCAGGAGGGGTCAGGGGGTCAATCCGCGACAATAATGGGCAAATGGACAAATAGTGGGTCCGTGTCATGGGGGGGGGGGTCGGGGGGGTGGTCAGGAGGGGTCAGGGGGTCAATCTGCAACAATAATGGGCAAATGGACAAATAGTGGGTCCGTGTCAGGGGGGGCGTGTCCTGGGGGGCGTGCCCGGGGGTCCCGAGGGATGTGGCGCTAAATCCGGACCAATAATGGGCAAATGGACAAATAGTGGTTCCGTGTCACTGGGGGTCGAGGGGGGGTCGAGGGGGGTGGTCCCGCAACTCAATGGCACTTGAGCTCAATGAGCTTTTTCACACTTTTCTGATTTTTAAATGCCTCTAGCTCCGCCCCTAAATGGGCCACACCCTCGACTCTGGGCTCTTTGTAAAGGTCGTATCCGGGCCTTTCCAACGAACCCTCATTCAAGTCCCTAAGACCTTCCTGGGCTGAGCAATGAAGCCTCAAATTGAGCTTTTTTTCACCCTTTCTCACAAAAAAACACACAAGTCCAAACTCAATAATCCTTCTCACAGAAATTTTACCAGGTGAATCAGCATCGTCTGAAACGCCTAGAAAACTTGTTCCCTGGTGACAAATTTTCACGTCCCATACAAAAAACGTGAAAAAATGAGGATTTTCTCAGCCTCACCGAAGGGCCCCGGAAGGGCCTAGGTGCCCCAAATTCGGGGCCCTGGCTCACAGAGTGCCCCTCTACGACATATCCGAAGACGAGCGTCGTGGCGCGAAAGAAAAAATTTGGCCGCCGTCCGAAAACATCAAATTCCCCCATTATAATTCCCATAGGCCTCAGGCCTCAAGTTTTTGTTGCTTTTTTTTGATCTATTCTTTCAGGAACGCCGCAGCGGCCCGCGCTTCGGGGGTCCGTCTCGGGAGAACTCCGACATAGAGGGTGCCGATTTTTGACCCGATCGGACTCCGGCACGAACCCACGGCCGGTAGCGGGAAACTGTCAGGTCTCCCGCTAAGCTGGGAAAAGTCGAAAGGTCGCAGAAATCGGTGCGCGGGCTGCCGGAGAGCTCTAGCGCGACATATCCGGAACCCGCGTGCCGACGGCGTAAGGCGCGCGCGCTACGCCCTGCCGAAAACCTTAAAACTAGGGCAGGCAGGTCGAGTCGCGAAGGGGTCTCGGCCGCGACGCTCGGTGTTACGCGGAGAGGACGTCCGGACTAGAAGACCCGCGTGCGCCCCGGTCGAATCGGAGTCTTCGCGACCGCGTAAACCCACCGCAAAGTGCGACCCCCGCGCGAGATACGGCCCTATAGCTCTTCTTCCGAACGTCGCTCGAGTCTGCGCTTCCGGGTTCCGTCGTTTGGGACCCCCAGAGTGCGCGCGTGCCGAGTTTCGGCCCGATCGGAAGCCGACACGAACCCGCGTACCGAAACGCGGGAAACTGTCGGGTCTCCCGCGAGGACGGGAAAAGTCGTAAGCTCTCCAAATTCGGCACGCGGTCTGTCGGACGGCTCTGGCCCGACATATCCGAAAACCACGCGCCAACGCCGCACCGCACAGGAGCGCCGCGAAATCCCAGTTTTAGGGTTCGTAACTCGGCTCGCGATAGGCTCTCCGCCGCGTGCTTCGGAGTCCCCGGCCGGGCCCCACGTGGGATGTTACGACGGGCGTATCGGGGCCGCGCGACGTTCGGGGACAGCGCGGGGGTCGCGACAATTTTCCATTAAACCAATGTTATTTTCCGTAATGGGTTTGTGGACGCGCTCCTCGTGACCCCGCGTGGTGTCATATGACCTCTGGGGGGCCCCCGATCGACATATCCGAATCTGGAGAACGTAGCTCCAAAATAAGACAAGGTTGTCCAAATGTTCTCAAAATCACTCATCATGATCCTCTTGATGGCCTAGACCACCAGACCATGTAGTTTGCCATTCGAGCTCCGTTTCGCTAATTTTTTTTCTGAAGGTCCCAGGGGTCTGCGCTTCGGGGGCCCGTACGGCGGGGCCCCCAAGCACGCGGGTGCCGAATTTCGACCCGATCGGACACCGTCCGCGAACCCGCAGTTTTAGCGGGAAACTGTCAGTGCTCCCGCGAGGCCGGGAAAAGGACTAGGTGCCCGAAATTCGGCGTGCGGTCCAGTAGAGGGCCCTGGCACGACGTCTCCGAAGCCCGCGCGCATTCGGCGTACGCCGTGCCCACAGCGCCCTCGGTGTGCCTCCCAGTGCAATCACAAAACGCCTAGGGTTAGGGTTGGCAAGTAGGGTCACGAAAGGTTCTCGGGGGGCAGGCCGCCGGATTCCTCAGCTGGGCCGTCGGCAAGGGGATACCACGTGCGTTTCGAAGCCGCGCGCCCTTACGGGGCCGCGTGACGGCACTGACACGTCTCCATTAAAGCAATGTTATTTTTCGTACCTGGTTCGTGTCACTACGTCCCCAGGACCCCGAGACGGGCCGGATCTCGAAACGGACGACTGGCAAGCTTACAGCCGATGGAGGAGGAGGAGGTAGGGGTGGTTCGGTAGAGCTAGGGTCCAAATTTAGCAAAAACGGACAGGAACGACATTTTCGCGTCGAACTCTGCGCTACAGGGCGCGTGAGGGGACGTAAGCTGGGCCCGTGACGTCCGTTTGTGGTTTGGACCTTTTCCCAAAAAAGTAGTCTGCAAATGTACAAATAGTGGGTCTGTGTCATGGGGGGGGGTCGGGGGTGCGGTCCGGTGGGGTCAGTTGGTCGACCCGCGCAACTAACGGGCAAATGGACAAATAGTGGGTCCGTGTCATGGGGGGGGTCGGGGGGGTGGTCAGGAGGGGTCAGGGGGTCAATCCGCAACAATAACGGGCAAATGGACAAATAGTGGGTCCGTGTCATGGGGGGGGGTCGGGGGGGTGGTCAGGAGGGGTCAGGGGGTCAATCCGCAACAATAATGGGCAAATGGACAAATAGTGGGTCCGTGTCATGGGGGGGGTCGGGGGGGTGGTCAGGAGGGGTCAGGGGGTCAATCCGCGACAATAATGGGCAAATGGACAAATAGTGGGTCCGTGTCATGGGGGGGGGGTCGGGGGGGTGGTCAGGAGGGGTCAGGGGGTCAATCTGCAACAATAATGGGCAAATGGACAAATAGTGGGTCCGTGTCAGGGGGGGCGTGTCCTGGGGGGCGTGCCCGGGGGTCCCGAGGGATGTGGCGCTAAATCCGGACCAATAATGGGCAAATGGACAAATAGTGGTTCCGTGTCACTGGGGGTCGAGGGGGGGTCGAGGGGGGTGGTCCCGCAACTCAATGGCACTTGAGCTCAATGAGCTTTTTCACACTTTTCTGATTTTTAAATGCCTCTAGCTCCGCCCCTGAATGGGCCACACCCTCGACTCTGGGCTCTTTGTAAAGGTCGTATCCGGGCCTTTCCAACGAACCCTCATTCAAGTCCCTAAGACCTTCCTGGGCTGAGCAATGAAGCCTCAAATTGAGCTTTTTTTCACCCTTTCTCACAAAAAAACACACAAGTCCAAACTCAATAATCCTTCTCACAGAAATTTTACCAGGTGAATCAGCATCGTCTGAAACGCCTAGAAAACTTGTTCCCTGGTGACAAATTTTCACGTCCCATACAAAAAACGTGAAAAAATGAGGATTTTCTCAGCCTCACCGAAGGGCCCCGGAAGGGCCTAGGTGCCCCAAATTCGGGGCCCTGGCTCACAGAGTGCCCCTCTACGACATATCCGAAGACGAGCGTCGTGGCGCGAAAGAAAAAATTTGGCCGCCGTCCGAAAACATCAAATTCCCCCATTATAATTCCCATAGGCCTCAGGCCTCAAGTTTTTGTTGCTTTTTTTTGATCTATTCTTTCAGGAACGCCGCAGCGGCCCGCGCTTCGGGGGTCCGTCTCGGGAGAACTCCGACATAGAGGGTGCCGATTTTTGACCCGATCGGACTCCGGCACGAACCCACGGCCGGTAGCGGGAAACTGTCAGGTCTCCCGCTAAGCTGGGAAAAGTCGAAAGGTCGCAGAAATCGGTGCGCGGGCTGCCGGAGAGCTCTAGCGCGACATATCCGGAACCCGCGTGCCGACGGCGTAAGGCGCGCGCGCTACGCCCTGCCGAAAACCTTAAAACTAGGGCAGGCAGGTCGAGTCGCGAAGGGGTCTCGGCCGCGACGCTCGGTGTTACGCGGAGAGGACGTCCGGACTAGAAGACCCGCGCGCGCCCCGGTCGAATCGGAGTCTTCGCGACCGCGTAAACCCACCGCAAAGTGCGACCCCCGCGCGAGATACGGCCCTATAGCTCTTCTTCCGAACGTCGCTCGAGTCTGCGCTTCCGGGTTCCGTCGTTTGGGACCCCCAGAGTGCGCGCGTGCCGAGTTTCGGCCCGATCGGAAGCCGACACGAACCCGCGTACCGAAACGCGGGAAACTGTCGGGTCTCCCGCGAGGACAGGAAAAGTCGTAAGCTCTCCAAATTCGGCACGCGGTCTGTCGGACGGCTCTGGCCCGACATATCCGAAACCCACGCGCCAACGCCGCACCGCACAGGAGCGCCGCGAAATCCCAGTTTTAGGGTTCGTAACTCGGCTCGCGATAGGCTCTCCGCCGCGTGCTTCGGAGTCCCCGGCCGGGCCCCACGTGGGATGTTACGACGGGCATATCGGGGCCGCGCGACGTTCGGGGACAGCGCGGGGGTCGCGACAATTTTCCATTAAACCAATGTTATTTTCCGTAATGGGTTTGTGGACGCGCTCCTCGTGACCCCGCGTGGTGTCATATGACCTCTGGGGGGCCCCCGATCGACATATCCGAATCTGGAGAACGTAGCTCCAAAATAAGACAAGGTTGTCCAAATGTTCTCAAAATCACTCATCATGATCCTCTTGATGGCCTAGACCACCAGACCATGTAGTTTGCCATTCGAGCTCCGTTTCGCTAATTTTTTTTCTGAAGGTCCCAGGGGTCTGCGCTTCGGGGGCCCGTACGGCGGGGCCCCCAAGCACGCGGGTGCCGAATTTCGACCCGATCGGACACCGTCCGCGAACCCGCAGTTTTAGCGGGAAACTGTCAGTGCTCCCGCGAGGCCGGGAAAAGGACTAGGTGCCCGAAATTCGGCGTGCGGTCCAGTAGAGGGCCCTGGCACGACGTCTCCGAAGCCCGCGCGCATTCGGCGTACGCCGTGCCCACAGCGCCCTCGGTGTGCCTCCCAGTGCAATCACAAAACGCCTAGGGTTAGGGTTGGCAAGTAGGGTCACGAAAGGTTCTCGGGGGGCAGGCCGCCGGATTCCTCAGCTGGGCCGTCGGCAAGGGGATACCACGTGCGTTTCGAAGCCGCGCGCCCTTACGGGGCCGCGTGACGGCACTGACACGTCTCCATTAAAGCAATGTTATTTTTCGTACCTGGTTCGTGTCACTACGTCCCCAGGACCCCGAGACGGGCCGGATCTCGAAACGGACGACTGGCAAGCTTACAGCCGATGGAGGAGGAGGAGGTAGGGGTGGTTCGGTAGAGCTAGGGTCCAAATTGAGCAAAAACGGACAGGAACGACATTTTCGCGTCGAACTCTGCGCTACAGGGCGCGTGAGGGGACGTAAGCAGGGCCCGTGACGTCCGTTTGGGGTTTGGACCTTTTCCCAAAAAAGTAGTCTGCAAATGTACAAATAGTGGGTCTGTGTCATGGGGGGGGTCGGGGGTGCGGTCCGGTGGGGTCAGTTGGTCGACCCGCGCAACTAACGGGCAAATGGACAAATAGTGGGTCCGTGTCATGGGGGGGGTCGGGGGGGTGGTCAGGAGGGGTCAGGGGGTCAATCCGCAACAATAACGGGCAAATGGACAAATAGTGGGTCCGTGTCATGGGGGGGGGTCGGGGGGGTGGTCAGGAGGGGTCAGGGGGTCAATCCGCAACAATAATGGGCAAATGGACAAATAGTGGGTCCGTGTCATGGGGGGGGGTCGGGGGGGTGGTCAGGAGGGGTCAGGGGGTCAATCCGCGACAATAATGGGCAAATGGACAAATAGTGGGTCCGTGTCATGGGGGGGGGGTCGGGGGGGTGGTCAGGAGGGGTCAGGGGGTCAATCTGCAACAATAATGGGCAAATGGACAAATAGTGGGTCCGTGTCAGGGGGGGGCGTGTCCTGGGGGGCGTGCCCGGGGGTCCCGAGGGATGTGGCGCTAAATCCGGACCAATAATGGGCAAATGGACAAATAGTGGTTCCGTGTCACTGGGGGTCGAGGGGGGGTCGAGGGGGGTGGTCCCGCAACTCAATGGCACCCCTAGAGGTGTCCATTACCTGGTAGAATTTGCCTTCTAGGTAAAATCTTTGAAAATCCAAAAGTGTCCATTCTGTAACCGGTTTAACGCGTCCATGGTTGACACAAACTCAGTACGATCCCTCGCCACCACTATGGGTACTTTGGCAGACTAAATGAATGGCATTTTTGACACCAACTCACTAGAAGTCCTTACTCGGGGAAGTGCGGCGGGCTCTCGCTCCTGGCTCGCTGGGAGGTGGAGGAGCGCTGGGGGGTGGAGGAGCGCTGGGAGGAGTGCAGCTGGGGGCTGAGCACAGCCGATGAGGTCGGCTGTGATGATGAGGTGCCCTCCGTCGGTGGAGTGGGAGGCACAGCATCCTCGTCCTCGTCCTCGTCCTCCCTCTGGAACGATCGCAGGAGCTGCTTGGTCACCCTCTTTAGCTGGTCGGAGGGCTTCTTTCCCCTTTGCCGCTGCAGGGATCTGTAGCGCCGGGACACCTCCCTCAGTGTGCTGGCCAGAGTTTCCACCTGGTTTCTCAGATCTGCGTTCTCCTCAGCCAGCTGAGACACCTTGGTCTTGCAGCCCCGGTTCTCACAGACCTCCTCCTCCTCCTCGGCTGGAACCTCCTTCTCCCCTTCAGAATTGGGCTCGTCCAAATCCAGCGAGGAGGCCATTTGGACCTCCGGGTTGGAGGCCCTCAGCTCGGCCAGGTCCTGCAGGATTTTCTTGCGTTTGCAGGCCGCCATCGCGTTCCTCCGCGCTGTCGCCGACAGCTCGGTGTGGCTCTTCAGGTGCCGGTCCAGCCGATTCGACTCCCGGAAGCATCCCGGAACGGGGCAAACGCCGACCCGCACGTTCACCATGCCCGATTCCAGGGCCAGGAGAAGCTTGCGCTCCGTCACGTTCATAACCTTGTGGGTTACCCGCAGGTGCTGGCTGAGCTGTGCGTAGTCCCTGTGGCACAGGGGACACTGGTCGACGGCCATCGTAAATGTAGTCGTAAGATGGAGATTCAGAGTCGTGACGTTGAGCTAATGGGGATATGGTCAAACCTGAGGGAAAATGGCCAATGCTTTATCTAATGGGAAAGTGGGCAGCAAAACATGGTTCGTGGCCTACGTGGTAAAAAAAAATCATTTTCCTGGCCTACGTGGTGTAAGAATTAATTTCATGGCCTACGTGGTAGAAAAATCCTTTTGTGGCCTACATGGTAACAAAAAATCTGTTTGTGGCCTACATGGTAACAAAAAGTCCTAACATCTGAGAGTGCAAAGGTCAAAGTAAATGTGGTTAAATGTGAATGAAGCCTGCAAAACACACAAGCACATAGCTACAATGCAAAGGCCAAAGGTCAAAGTAAGCTCACATGGATGCAAGGCCTACAATAGATGGTGTAAAAGACAAAAGTGAGACTGCAAACACACATGCTTCAACATCTGAGAGTGTTACATTTGAATGAAACCTGACAAACACAAAAGCACATAGCTACAATGCAAAGGCCAAAGGTCAAAGTCAGCTCACATGGATGCAAGGCCTACATCAGATGGTTTAAAAGACTGCAAACACACATGTTTCAACATCTGAAACTGTTAAATGTGAATGAAACCTGCAAAACACACATTAAACCAATTAATTTTCAAAAACGGGTCCACGGTCAAGAACACGTTCACTGACATGTCAACCCCTAAACGTGATAGCACACACCCCAAACAGTGCCTGTCGCATGTCAGGACAGAGGCGGTACTCATACGTCAAGCTTGGCCCTACAGAACCTCCCTGAGACATGCGGGGGATCGCCCACGCGCAATCGGAATAAATTGGACATGGACTTAAAACTAGGGTTAGGGCTAGGGTTGGCAAGTCGGCTGGGGTAAACCCAGCACCGATGCAATTTTGACACGTAGACGGTGGCGTGCCACATTACGGGAGCGGGGAGTTCCGGACTCGAGCGTCCTTTCTCGCCCGCGCGGGAGATCGCCCGACCCCGATTTATCCCAGTATGCCTTCGCGGTCTTTGCCAATCTTTTCGGCCATAGAGGCGCCTAAACGAGGTCGCAGGATAACGCCGTCGCATGGGGCGCGTCAGGGACTATTGACGATAAACATACTCAAAAATCATAACGATCGGAGCGCGTCAACGTAGCCGCTACGGAAGAGAATGGCCGTAAATTGAACGCGGCTTTTTTCGGGAAGGTTCCGCAGGCCCCAAATCGCATGACTCGGCAAGTCCCGGGCCACCGGGCGACATATTGACGGCAGGTGTCGAAAAGGGGATGTTGCGACGTTTTAGGCAAAAAACATCAAAAACCTCTTCAAAGTTGTCTTGTGCTCTTACGCACCCAGACCATTTCGACGAGGTTCCGAATCGGAGGGTCGTGCGCTTTCGAATCGCGTGGGAGTGCCGAACGTCGCGCGCCGACCCTTCCTCGCTCCCAGCGTGACATACCGAAAGATATAGACCGTCAGACTTTTCCTTGCCGTGTCCGTTAAGCCGCTAATGTGCCCGATCCCCATTTACACTTGTTTGCCATTTTCACACATTTTCGTTCGCCGAGCTGCTCCGGGAGGCTTCCTGGGCCCCGAAAACGGACGCAGAGGTAACGTTCGGGCCCTCGAACGACCGTCCGGAGGCGTTCGGATCCAGGGCCGCGTCCTGCCAAACTTGGCCCCGGAAAGACCCAGAGGCCCGTGCCCTGGGGCAACGAGAGACGATTCTCCGCACGTCACGAAAAGCAAAGTCCCGAACACGTAGCACGTTCCCGGCGCGTACGGGAGATCGAACAGTTTCCCATTAAATCAATGTTATTTTCATACAGGCCCCGTGGTCGTCGCCGGAACGGACGCACCGTGCCGTTCCAAAGGCCGCCGAGTTAGGTTGAATGGCAACAGGGCGGAACGCTTGCTCTGCGGCAATGATGAAGACTACTAAAGGGTCAGTGGGCATTATAGTGGCTCTGTGGGCGACGAGGAAGACTATGAAGAAGGTTCAATTGGCATCTGGGCATAATAGCGCTTTCACGGCCCCGATGAAGAGCAATAATAGGTAAGTGGGTAAAATAATGCTTTGGTGGGCAGGGGGGGTAAGACCCCCAATGCAAATGAAGCCCTCCTGGACAAAAAAGGGCTTGGTGACCAATAATGGGTCAGTGGGCATTATAGCGGCTCTGTGGGCGATGAGGAAGACTATGAAGAAGGTTTAATTGGCATCTGGGCATAATAGCGCTTTCACGGCCTCGATGAACAACAACAATAGGTAAGTGGGTAAAATAATGGTTTGGTGGGCAGGGAGAGAAGACCCCCAATGCAAAAAAAGCCCCCACGGACAAATAAAGGCTTGGTGGTCTGCGGCCACGTAGCCCACGGCTCGAGGGTGCCCCTGGTGGTGTCCATTTCAACAATAGTGGGGGTCTTGGGGTCCTTACAGGCCGGTAAGGGTAAAACGACACATAGCCATCAAGTTAAAGGGCAAACGGGTGACCACGAAAGGGGAGCGGTCCAACGGACCCACTACGTGGACAATGGCAATTTATTTGAATGGGCGAAAATCCCACGAAACCCCTAAATGGCCTTACTATGCGGATGCTGGAGTTTAGGATGCTGGCTATGCGGATGCTGGAGTTTAGGATGCTGGATATGCGGATGCTGGAGTTTTGGATGCTGGATATGCGGATGCTGGAGTTTTGGATGCTGGAGTTTAGGACGCTGGATATGCGGAGGCTGGAGTTTAGGACGCTGGCTATGCGGATGCTGGAGTTTAGGACGCTGGAGTTTAGGATGCTGGAGTTTAGGATGCTGGACTTTTGGATGCTGGAGTTTAGGATGCTGGACTTTTGGATGCTGGAGTTTAGGATGCTGGACTTTTGGATGCTGGAGTTTAGGATGCTGGAGTTTAGGATGCTGGAGTTTAGGATGCTGGAGTTTTGGATGCTGGAGTTTAGGATGCTGGACTTTTGGATGCTGGAGTTTAGGATGCTGGACTTTTGGATGCTGGAGTTTAGGATGCTGGACTTTTGGATGCTGGACTTTTGGATGCTGGACTTTTGAATGCTGGACTTTTGGATGCTGGAGTTTAGGATGCTGGACTTTTGGATGCTGGAGTTTAGGATGCTGGACTTTTGGATGCTGGAGTTTAGGATGCTGGACTTTTGGATGCTGGAGTTTAGGATGCTGGACTTTTGGATGCTGGAGTTTAGGATGCTGGAGTTTAGGATGCTGGATATGCGGATGCTGGAGTTTAGGATGCTGGATATGCGGATGCTGGAGTTTGGGATGCTGGACTTTTGGATGCTGGAGTTTGGGATGCTGGACTTTTGGATGCTGGAGTTTGGGATGCTGGACTTTTGGATGCTGGAGTTTGGGATGCTGGACTTTTGGATGCTGGAGTTTAGGATGCTGGAGTTTAGGATGCTGGAGTTTAGGATGCTGGACTTTTGGATGCTGGAGTTTAGGATGCTGGACTTTTGGATGCTGGAGTTTAGGATGCTGGACTTTTGGATGCTGGAGTTTAGGATGCTGGACTTTTGGATGCTGGAGTTTAGGATGCTGGATATGCGGTTGCTGGAGTTTAGGATGCTGGATATGCGGATGCTGGAGTTTAGGATGCTGGATATGCGGATGCTGGAGTTTAGGATGCTGGATATGCGGATGCTGGAGTTTAGGATGCTGGCTATGCGGATGCTGGAGTTTAGGATGCTGGCTATGCGGATGCTGGAGTTTAGGATGCTGGCTATGCGGATGCTGGAGTTTAGGATGCTGGCTATGCGGATGCTGGAGTTTAGGATGCTGGATATGCGGATGCTGGAGTTTAGGATACTGGAGTTTAGGATGCTGGAGTTTAGGATGCTGGATATGCGGATGCTGGAGTTTAGGATGCTGGATATGCGGATGCTGGAGTTTAGGATGCTGGATATGCGGATGCTGGAGTTTAGGATGCTGGCTATGCGGATGCTGGAGTTTAGGATGCTGGCTATGCGGATGCTGGAGTTTAGGATGCTGGCTATGCGGATGCTGAAGTTTAGGATGCTGGCTATGCGGATGCTGGAGTTTAGGATGCTGGATATGCGGTTGCTGGAGTTTAGGATGCTGGATATGCGGATGCTGGAGTTTAGGATACTGGAGTTTAGGATGCTGGAGTTTAGGATGCTGGATATGCGGATGCTGGAGTTTAGGATGCTGGATATGCGGATGCTGGAGTTTAGGATGCTGGATATGCGGATGCTGGAGTTTAGGATGCTGGCTATGCGGATGCTGGAGTTTAGGATGCTGGCTATGCGGATGCTGGAGTTTAGGATGCTGGCTATGCGGATGCTGGAGTTTAGGATGCTGGACTTTTGGATGCTGGAGTTTAGGATGCTGGATATGCGGTTGCTGGAGTTTAGGATGCTGGATATGCGGATGCTGGAGTTTAGGATGCTGGATATGCGGATGCTGGAGTTTAGGATGCTGGATATGGCGGATGCTGGAGTTTAGGATGCTGGCTATGCGGATGCTGGAGTTTAGGATGCTGGCTATGCGGATGCTGGAGTTTAGGATGCTGGCTATGCGGATGCTGGAGTTTAGGATGCTGGAGTTTAGGATGCTAGAGTTTAGGATGCTGGCTATGCGGATGCTGGCTATGCGGATGCTGGAGTTTAGGATGCTGGCTATGCGGATGCTGGAGTTTTGGATGCTGGAGTTTTGGATGCTGGAGTTTAGGATGCTGGCTATGCGGATGCTGGAGTTTAGGATGCTGGAGTTTAGGATGCTGGAGTTTAGGATGCTGGCTTTGCGGATGCTGGCTATGCGGATGCTGGAGTTTAGGATGCTGGCTATGCGGATGCTGGAGTTTTGGATGCTGGATATGCGGATGCTGGAGTTTAGGATGCTGGATATGCGGATGCTGGAGTTTAGGATGCTGGATATGCGGATGCTGGAGTTTAGGATGCTGGATATGCGGATGCTGGAGTTTAGGATGCTGGAGTTTAGGATACTGGATATGCGGATGCTGGAGTTTAGGATACTGGAGTTTAGGATACTGGATATGCGGATGCTGGAATTTTGGATACTGGATATGCGGATGCTGGAATTTTGGATACTGGAGTTTAGGACACTGGATATGTGGATGCTGGAGTTTTGGACGCTGGATATGCGGATGCTGGAGTTTTGGACGCTGGCTATGCGGATGCTGGAGTTTTGGATGCTGGCTATGCGGATGCTGGAGTTTTGGATGCTGGCTATGCGGATGCTGGAGTTTTGGATGCTGGCTATGCGGATGCTGGAGTTTTGGATGCTGGCTATGCGGATGGTGGAGTTTAGGATGCTGGCTATGCGCATGCTGGAGTTTAGGATGCTGGCTATGCGGATGCTGGAGTTTAGGATGCTGGACTTTTGGATGCTGGAGTTTAGGATGCTGGATATGCGGATGCTGGAGTTTAGGATGCTGGATATGCGGATGCTGGAGTTTAGGATGCTGGATATGCGGATGCTGGAGTTTAGGATGCTGGATATGCGGATGCTGGAGTTCAGGATGCTGGATATGCGGATGCTGGAGTTTAGGATGCTGGATATGCGGATGCTGGAGTTTAGGATGCTGGATATGCGGATGCTGGAGTTTAGGATACTGGAGTTTAGGATGCTGGAGTTTAGGATGCTGGATATGCGGATGCTGGAGTTTAGGATACTGGAGTTTAGGATGCTGGCTATGCGGATGCTGGAGTTTTGGATGCTGGCTATGGGAATGCTGGAGTTTTGGATGCTGGCTATGCGGATGCTGGAGTTTTGGATGCTGGCTATGCGGATGCTGGAGTTTTGGATGCTGGCTATGCGGATGCTGGAGTTTAGGATGCTGGATATGCGGATGCTGGAGTTTAGGATACTGGAGTTTAGGATGCTGGAGTTTAGGATGCTGGATATGCGGATGCTGGAGTTTAGGATACTGGAGTTTAGGATGCTGGCTATGCGGATGCTGGAGTTTTGGATGCTGGCTATGCGGATGCTGGAGTTTTGGATGCTGGCTATGCAGATGCTGGAGTTTTGGATGCTGGCTATGCGGATGCTGGAGTTTTGGATGCTGGCTATGCGGATGCTGGAGTTTAGGATGCTGGCTATGCGGATGCTGGAGTTTTGGATGCTGGCTATGCGGATGCTGGAGTTTAGGACGCTGGATATGCGGATGCTGGAGTTTAGGATGCTGGAGTTTAGGATGCTGGAGTTTAGGATACTGGATATGCGGATGCTGGGGTTTAGGATACTGGAGTTTAGGATACTGGATATGCGGATGCTGGAATTTTGGATACTGGATATGCGGATGCTGGAATTTTGGATACTGGAGTTTAGGACACTGGATATGTGGATGCTGGAGTTTTGGATGCTGGCTATGCGGATGCTGGAGTTTTGGACGCTGGCTATGCGGATGCTGGAGTTTTGGATGCTGGCTATGCGGATGCTGGAGTTTTGGATGCTGGCTATGCGGATGCTGGAGTTTAGGATGCTGGATATGCGGATGCTGGAGTTTAGGATACTGGAGTTTAGGATGCTGGAGTTTAGGATGCTGGATATGCGGATGCTGGAGTTTAGGATACTGGAGTTTAGGATGCTGGCTATGCGGATGCTGGAGTTTTGGATGCTGGCTATGCGGATGCTGGAGTTTTGGATGCTGGCTATGCAGATGCTGGAGTTTTGGATGCTGGCTATGCGGATGCTGGAGTTTTGGATGCTGGCTATGCGGATGCTGGAGTTTAGGATGCTGGCTATGCGGATGCTGGAGTTTTGGATGCTGGCTATGCGGATGTTGGAGTTTAGGACGCTGGATATGCGGATGCTGGAGTTTAGGATGCTGGAGTTTAGGATGCTGGAGTTTAGGATACTGGATATGCGGATGCTGGAGTTTAGGATACTGGAGTTTAGGAAACTGGATATGCGGATGCTGGAATTTTGGATACTGGATATGCGGATGCTGGAATTTTGGATACTGGAGTTTAGGACACTGGATATGTGGATGCTGAAGTTTTGGACGCTGGCTATGCGGATGCTGGAGTTTTGGACGCTGGCTATGCGGATGCTGGAGTTTTGGATGCTGGCTATGCGGATGCTGGAGTTTTGGATGCTGGCTATGCGGATGCTGGAGTTTTGGATGCTGGCTATGCGGATGCTGGAGTTTTGGATGCTGGCTATGCGGATGCTGGAGTTTTGGATGCTGGCTATGCGGATGTTGGAGTTTAGGACGCTGGATATGCGGATGCTGGAGTTTAGGATGCTGGAGTTTAGGATGCTGGAGTTTAGGATACTGGATATGCGGATGCTGGAGTTTAGGATACTGGAGTTTAGGAAACTGGATATACGGATGCTGGAGTTTAGGATACTGGAGTTTAGGATGCTGGCTATGCGGATGCTGGAGTTTTGGATGCTGGCTATGCGGATGCTGGAGTTTTGGATGCTGGCTATGCAGATGCTGGAGTTTAGGATGCTGGCTATGCGGATGCTGGAGTTTTGGATGCTGGCTATGCGGATGCTGGAGTTTAGGACGCTGGATATGCGGATGCTGGAGTTTAGGATGCTGGAGTTTAGGATGCTGGAGTTTAGGATACTGGATATGCGGATGCTGGAGTTTTGGATGCTGGCTATGCGGATGCTGGAGTTTTGGAAGCTGGCTATGCGGATGCTGGAGTTTTGGATGCTGGCTATGCGGATGCTGGAGTTTAGGATGCTGGCTATGCGGATGCTGGAGTTTAGGATGCTGGCTATGCGGATGCTGGAGTTTAGGATGCTGGACTTTTGGATGCTGGAGTTTAGGATGCTGGATATGCGGATGCTGGAGTTTAGGATGCTGGATATGCGGATGCTGGAGTTTAGGATGCTGGATATGCGGATGCTGGAGTTTAGGATGCTGGATATGCAGATGCTGGAGTTCAGGATGCTGGATATGCAGATGCTGGAGTTCAGGATGCTGGATATGCGGATGCTGGAGTTTAGGATGCTGGATATGCGGATGCTGGAGTTTAGGATGCTGGATATGCGGATGCTGGAGTTTAGGATACTGGAGTTTAGGATGCTGGAGTTTAGGATGCTGGATATGCGGATGCTGGAGTTTAGGATACTGGAGTTTAGGATGCTGGCTATGCGGATGCTGGAGTTTTGGATGCTGGCTATGCGGATGCTGGAGTTTTGGATGCTGGCTATGCGGATGCTGGAGTTTTGGATGCTGGCTATGCGGATGCTGGAGTTTTGGATGCTGGCTATGCGGATGCTGGAGTTTAGGATGCTGGATATGCGGATGCTGGAGTTTAGGATACTGGAGTTTAGGATGCTGGAGTTTAGGATGCTGGATATGCGGATGCTGGAGTTTAGGATACTGGAGTTTAGGATGCTGGCTATGCGGATGCTGGAGTTTTGGATGCTGGCTATGCGGATGCTGGAGTTTTGGATGCTGGCTATGCAGATGCTGGAGTTTTGGATGCTGGCTATGCGGATGCTGGAGTTTTGGATGCTGGCTATGCGGATGCTGGAGTTTAGGATGCTGGCTATGCGGATGCTGGAGTTTTGGATGCTGGCTATGCGGATGCTGGAGTTTAGGATGCTGGCTATGCGGATGCTGGAGTTTAGGACGCTGGATATGCGGATGCTGGAGTTTAGGACACTAGACATGCGGATGCTGGAGTTTAGGACGCTGGAGTTTAGGATGCTGGAGTTTAGGATGCTGGAGTTTAGGATGCTGGCTATGCGGATGCTGGAGTTGCGGATGCTGGAGTTTAGGATGCTGGAGTTTAGGATGCTGGCTATGCGGAAGCTGGAGTTTAGGATGCTGGAGTTTAGGATGCTGGAGTTTAGGATGCTGGCTATGCGGATGCTGGAGTTTAGGATGCTGGCTATGCGGATGCTGGAGTTTAGGATGCTGGCTATGCGGATGCTGGAGTTTAGGATGCTGGCTATGCGGATGCTGGAGTTTAGGATGCTGGCTATGCGGATGCTGGAGTTTAGGATGCTGGAGTTTAGGATGCTGGAGTTTAGGATGCTGGAGTTTAGGATGCTGGCTATGCGGATGCTGGAGTTTAGGATGCTGGCTATGCGGATGCTGGAGTTTAGGATGCTGGCTATGCGGATGCTGGAGTTTAGGATGCTGGCTATGCGGATGCTGGAGTTTAGGATGCTGGCTCTGCGGATGCTGGAGTTTAGGATGCTGGAGTTTAGGACACTGGATATGCGGATGCTGGAGTTTAGGACACTGGATATGCGGATGCTGGAGTTTAGGACGCTGGAGTTTAGGATGCTGGAGTTTAGGACGCTGGCTATGCGGATGCTGGAGTTGCGGATGCTGGAGTTTAGGATGCTGGAGTTTAGGATGCTGGCTATGCGGAAGCTGGAGTTTAGGATGCTGGAGTTTAGGATGCTGGAGTTTAGGATGCTGGCTATGCGGATGCTGGAGTTTAGGATGCTGGCTATGCGGATGCTGGAGTTTAGGATGCTGGCTATGCGGATGCTGGAGTTTAGGATGCTGGCTATGCGGATGCTGGAGTTTAGGATGCTGGCTATGCGGATGCTGGAGTTTAGGATGCTGGAGTTTAGGATGCTGGAGTTTAGGATGCTGGCTATGCGGATGCTGGAGTTTAGGATGCTGGCTATGCGGATTCTGGAGTTTAGGATGCTGGATATGCGGATGCTGGAGTTTAGGATGCTGGATATGCGGATGCTGGAGTTTAGGATGCTGGATATGCGGATGCTGGAGTTTAGGATGCTGGATATGCGGATGCTGGAGTTCAGGATGCTGGATATGCGGATGCTGGAGTTTAGGATGCTGGATATGCGGATGCTGGAGTTTAGGATGCTGGATATGCGGATGCTGGAGTTTAGGATACTGGAGTTTAGGATGCTGGAGTTTAGGATGCTGGATATGCGGATGCTGGAGTTTAGGATACTGGAGTTTAGGATGCTGGCTATGCGGATGCTGGAGTTTTGGATGCTGGCTATGCGGATGCTGGAGTTTTGGATGCTGGCTATGCGGATGCTGGAGTTTTGGATGCTGGCTATGCGGATGCTGGAGTTTTGGATGCTGGCTATGCGGATGCTGGAGTTTAGGATGCTGGATATGCGGATGCTGGAGTTTAGGATACTGGAGTTTAGGATGCTGGAGTTTAGGATGCTGGATATGCGGATGCTGGAGTTTAGGATACTGGAGTTTAGGATGCTGGCTATGCGGATGCTGGAGTTTTGGATGCTGGCTATGCGGATGCTGGAGTTTTGGATGCTGGCTATGCAGATGCTGGAGTTTTGGATGCTGGCTATGCGGATGCTGGAGTTTTGGATGCTGGCTATGCGGATGCTGGAGTTTAGGATGCTGGCTATGCGGATGCTGGAGTTTTGGATGCTGGCTATGCGGATGCTGGAGTTTAGGATGCTGGCTATGCGGATGCTGGAGTTTAGGACGCTGGATATGCGGATGCTGGAGTTTAGGACACTAGACATGCGGATGCTGGAGTTTAGGACGCTGGAGTTTAGGATGCTGGAGTTTAGGATGCTGGAGTTTAGGATGCTGGCTATGCGGATGCTGGAGTTGCGGATGCTGGAGTTTAGGATGCTGGAGTTTAGGATGCTGGCTATGCGGAAGCTGGAGTTTAGGATGCTGGAGTTTAGGATGCTGGAGTTTAGGATGCTGGCTATGCGGATGCTGGAGTTTAGGATGCTGGCTATGCGGATGCTGGAGTTTAGGATGCTGGCTATGCGGATGCTGGAGTTTAGGATGCTGGCTATGCGGATGCTGGAGTTTAGGATGCTGGCTATGCGGATGCTGGAGTTTAGGATGCTGGAGTTTAGGATGCTGGAGTTTAGGATGCTGGCTATGCGGATGCTGGAGTTTAGGATGCTGGCTATGCGGATGCTGGAGTTTAGGATGCTGGCTATGCGGATGCTGGAGTTTAGGATGCTGGCTATGCGGATGCTGGAGTTTAGGATGCTGGCTCTGCGGATGCTGGAGTTTAGGATGCTGGAGTTTAGGACACTGGATATGCGGATGCTGGAGTTTAGGACACTGGATATGCGGATGCTGGAGTTTAGGACGCTGGAGTTTAGGATGCTGGAGTTTAGGACGCTGGCTATGCGGATGCTGGAGTTGCGGATGCTGGAGTTTAGGATGCTGGAGTTTAGGATGCTGGCTATGCGGATGCTGGAGTTTAGGATGCTGGAGTTTAGGATGCTGGCTATGCGGATGCTGGAGTTTAGGATGCTGGACATGCGGATGCTGGAGTTTAGGATGCTGGCTATGCGGATGCTGGAGTTTAGGATGCTGGATATGCGGATGCTGGAATTTTGGATACTGGAGTTTAGGATGCTGGCTATGCGGATGCTGGAGTTTAGGATGCTGGCTATGCGGATGCTGGAGTTTAGGATGCTGGCTATGCGGATGCTGGAGTTTAGGATGCTGGAGTTTAGGATGCTGGAGTTTAGGATGCTGGCTATACGGATGCTGGAGTTTAGGATGCTGGCTATGCGGATGCTGGAGTTTAGGATGCTGGCTATGCGGATGCTGGAGTTTAGGATGCTGGAGTTTAGGATGCTGGACATGCGGATGCTGGAGTTTAGGATGATGGACATGCGGATGCTGGAGTTTAGGATGCTGGACATGCGGATGCTGGAGTTTAGGATGCTGGACATGCGGATGCTGGAGTTTAGGATGCTGGCTATGCGGATGCTGGAGTTTAGGATGCTGGCTATGCGGATGCTGGAGTTTAGGATGCTGGCTTTGCGGATGCTGGAGTTTAGGATGCTGGAGTTTAGGATGCTGGCTATGCGGATGCTGGCTATGCGGATGCTGGAGTTTAGGATGCTGGCTATGTGGATGCTGGAGTTTTGGATGCTGGAGTTTTGGATGCTGGAGTTTAGGATGCTGGCTATGCGGATGCTGGAGTTTAGGATGCTGGAGTTTAGGATGCTGGCTTTGCGGATGCTGGCTATGCGGATGCTGGAGTTTAGGATGCTGGCTATGCGGATGCTGGAGTTTTGGATGCTGGCTATGCGGATGCTGGAGTTTTGGATGCTGGCTATGCGGATGCTGGAGTTTTGGATGCTGGCTATGCGGATGCTGGAGTTTAGGATGCTGGACTTTTGGATGCTGGAGTTTAGGATGCTGGATATGCGGATGCTGGAGTTTAGGATGCTGGATATGCGGATGCTGGAGTTTAGGATGCTGGATATGCGGATGCTGGAGTTTAGGATGCTGGATATTTGGATGCTGGAGTTTAGGATGCTGGATATGCGGATGCTGGAGTTTAGGATGCTGGATATGCGGATGCTGGAGTTTAGGATGCTGGAAATGCGGATGCTGGAGTTTAGGATGCTGGAGTTTAGGATACTGGATATGCGGATGCTGGAGTTTAGGATACTGGAGTTTAGGATACTGGATATGCGGATGCTGGAATTTTGGATACTGGATATGCGGATGCTGGAATTTTGGATACTGGAGTTTAGGACACTGGATATGTGGATGCTGGAGTTTTGGACGCTGGCTATGCGGATGCTGGAGTTTTGGACGCTGGCTATGCGGATGCTGGAGTTTTGGATGCTGGCTATGCGGATGCTGGAGTTTTGGATGCTGGCTATGCGGATGCTGGAGTTTTGGATGCTGGCTATGCGGATGCTGGAGTTTTGGATGCTGGCTATGCGGATGCTGGAGTTTAGGATGCTGGACTTTTGGATGCTGGAGTTTAGGATGCTGGATATGCGGATGCTGGAGTTTAGGATGCTGGATATGCGGATGCTGGAGTTTAGGATGCTGGATATGCGGATGCTGGAGTTTAGGATGCTGGATATGCGGATGCTGGAGTTCAGGGTGCTGGATATGCGGTTGCTGGAGTTTAGGATGCTGGATATGCGGATGCTGGAGTTTAGGATGCTGGATATGCGGATGCTGGAGTTTAGGATACTGGAGTTTAGGATGCTGGAGTTTAGGATGCTGGATATGCGGATGCTGGAGTTTAGGATACTGGAGTTTAGGATGCTGGCTATGCGGATGCTGGAGTTTTGGATGCTGGCTATGCGGATGCTGGAGTTTTGGATGCTGGCTATGCGGATGCTGGAGTTTTGGATGCTGGCTATGCGGATGCTGAAGTTTTGGATGCTGGCTATGCGGATGCTGGAGTTTAGGATGCTGGCTCTGCGGATGCTGGAGTTTAGGATGCTGGACTTTTGGATGCTGGCTATGCGGATGCTGGCTATGCGGATGCTGGAGTTTAGGATGCTGGACTTTTGGATGCTGGAGTTTAGGATGCTGGACTTTTGGATGCTGGAGTTTGGGATGCTGGACTTTTGGATGCTGGAGTTTGGGATGCTGGACTTTTGGATGCTGGAGTTTAGGATGCTGGAGTTTAGGATGCTGGACTTTTGGATGCTGGAGTTTAGGATGCTGGACTTTTGGATGCTGGAGTTTAGGATGCTGGACTTTTGGATGCTGGAGTTTAGGATGCTGGAGTTTAGGATGCTGGAGTTTAGGATGCTGGAGTTTTGGATGCTGGACTTTAGGATGCTGGACTTTTGGATGCTGGAGTTTAGGATGCTGGACTTTTGGATGCTGGAGTTTAGGATGCTGGACTTTTGGATGCTGGACTTTTGGATGCTGGACTTTTGGATGCTGGACTTTTGGATGCTGGAGTTTAGGATGCTGGACTTTTGGATGCTGGAGTTTAGGATGCTGGACTTTTGGATGCTGGAGTTTAGGATGCTGGCTATGCGGATGCTGGAGTTTTGGATGCTGGCTATGCGGATGCTGGAGTTTTGGATGCTGGCTATGCGGATGCTGGAGTTTTGGATGCTGGCTATGCGGATGCTGGAGTTTAGGATGCTGGCTATGCGGATGCTGGAGTTTAGGATGCTGGCTATGCGGATGCTGGAGTTTAGGATGCTGGACTTTTGGATGCTGGAGTTTAGGATGCTGGATATGCGGATGCTGGAGTTTAGGATGCTGGATATGCGGATGCTGGAGTTTAGGATGCTGGATATGCGGATGCTGGAGTTTAGGATGCTGGATATGCGGATGCTGGAGTTCAGGATGCTGGATATGCGGTTGCTGGAGTTTAGGATGCTGGCTATGGGTGGTACTCCGTATCTCGGCCGTGCTTAGGGTTAGAGAGATGCGGGTTGGCTCGTTGGAAATCTCCCCTCGGGTAGAGCAACCGACCCGACGGGCGAAGTCCTGGGACTTAGTGCGCCGGAGCTACGGCCGTTTAACCCTCGTGTGGTGTTCATATTTCTGTTACTTAGACAATGTTTGTGGGTCTAGTGGACCCGCTGTATTATTCGTATCTTTAAACCAATGCAGTCATACAAATTTATTTAATATTGTTTACAGATGATTACTTTAGCCTTATTGCAAGTAATATTGACAGAATTTATGGTTAATGTTTGTCATTTACCACTGGTAGAGCACTATTTATAGATTAAAGTGCTATTCGTTTTTGTGATAATATGAAATAACAGTAGAAAATTTTATTCTCCTCCAGATGTTTATCTAAAATAAGTATTTTCATCACTTTTTCATCTCAAATAAGTTTTTAATCACTTTTATTTTTAATTCTTTGAACTTTGTTTGAAATTGTACACATTTGTGTCCGTCTACACAGCACAAGCCCCATCTGAAAAGATGCGGTATCATAACACATCATCCACACTGAACACATAACCTGTTCATGCCAGCCTGCACAGCCTACCCCAGTCCCTAACCCCAATGTCACAAAAACCTGTTGCCAGTCTTTAATCTATGAAAAACTACCATTTAGTATGTTTTTTTTAGCTTTTCCGTTTATGGGGACACTGTCTGTGTCCCCGTAAACCACCTTTATAGCATAATAAACATGTCATTATACACTATTCATGTCCCCATAAACCACATAGACCAACCCCCCCCCCACACACACACACACACAAACACACACACCATAGGTTTTGTGGTAAACTCATGGTTTTACAAATGGTAATCAATACACCAATTTACCATGATTACTACACTTTTACTATAATACAACCATAGTAATTTTTGTAAGAGATATAATGGTAAAATGTAGAATGGTTCCTGTTAGACAAAAGGTAAAGTTTTTGGGGCAGACAAGTGTTCATGCTTGATATATAACATGTTGTATCCTTGCGCTGTTACAGCAAGTGCAGAAGGACAAAACTCTGACATGCATCCGTCACCTACGTACAGACATAAATACAAACACACTCATGAACTCACAGGAGTCCCAGATAGGAGAAAAACAGAGTAAAGTTACATAGCACATTCAATTTTTACACTCTTATTAACCCTGGGTCCAGTGGACCCGAACACCACATATGTAATATAAATGTGTAGGGGGGGTGTACAGTATACAGTTAATATAAATCTGTTTATTTTTATGTTCTTCATAGAAAATGAGCCAAGGCCAATGAATCTGAGGTTGAAACAACAATTAATTGCATATTTTTTCTTTTGGTAAACATTAAAAACGGGTCCCACAGACCCGAACACCACACAAGGGTTAAAGGTCAGGCGGTGGTACCCCGTATCTCGGCCGGGCTTAGTGTTAGAGAGAAGCGGGTTGGCTCGTTGGAAAGGGCCGCTCCGGTAGAGCAACCGACCCGAGGGACGAGTTTATCCGATCAAAGGCGCCCGAGTTACGGCCGTTTAAAGGTCAGGCGGTGGTACCCCGTATCTCGCCCGGGCTTAGGGTTAGAGAGAAGCGGGTTGGCTCGTTGAAAAGGGTCGCTCCGGTAGAGCAACCGACCCGAGGGACGAGTTCATCCGAGCAAAGGCGCCCGAGTTACGGGCGTTTAAAGGTCAGGCGGTGGTACGCCGTATCTCGCCCGAGCTTAGGGTTAGAGAAAAGCGGGTTGGCTCGTTGGAAAGGGTTGCTCCGGTAGAGCAACCGACCCGAGGGACGAGTTCATCCGAGCAAAGGCGCCCGAGTTACGGGCGTTTAAAGGTCAGGCGGTGGTACGCCGTATCTCGCCCGGGCTTAGGGTTAGAAAGAAGCGGGTTGGCTCGTTGGAAAGGTCCCCTCCAGTGGAGCAATCGACCCAAAGGGCGAGTCGATCCGAGCAAAGGCGCCCGAGCTGCGGCCGTGGGAAAATCCGCGGAGGGACCGCCGTATCTCGCCCGGGCTTGGGGTTAGAGAGACGCGGGTTGGTTTAGTTGAAAAGGGTCCCCTCCGGTGGAGCAATCGACCCAAAGGGCAAAGTCCTGGGACTTAGTGCGCCGGAGCTACGGGCGTTTAAAAGTCAGGCGGTGGTACGCCGTATGTCGTATCCGTAGCCCAGAGAGGTGACTCCGAGGCGGGCCTGACAGGGCGGCCCTCCCTCCTGGAAGTCCGGTTCCTCCAGGGCACAAGTCCCTACCTCCCTAGCCCAGAGAGGTGACTCCGAGGCGGGCCTGACAGGGCGGCCTTCCCTCCTGGAAGTCTGGTTCCTCCAGTAGTTTACAGACATATGAGTGACTTTCTTGAGTGTGTTGTTCCTAACAGGAAGGAGAAGAGTTACAGTTGAGCCTGTTTTAGGCCACAAGGCCTGTGAATCACAATGGTAAAGTTGCATGTACAAATTTCTTAATTTTTAATTAAAACAAAGTCCAATCAGATTGTGTGATACATCATTGTAAAGCTTGTGTTTTGCAGTTTCACATGAACACAAGCTCATTGTTGTATGTTACTCACAGCTCGAGGGAACAGGGGTCAAATCGGCCTTGTTGAGGTCATTGCAAAAGGCCTGTAAATCATTTGGTAAACTGCATGTACAAATATCTTTGTATATCAGTCAAATCTGAAGCTATTGTCTTTTGTTTTATATCAAATTAAAGGTGTGTATGTGTAGTTTACAGACATATGAGAGACTTTACTGTGTGTTGTTCCTAACAGGAAGGAGAAGAGTTACAGTTGAGCCTGTTTTAGGCCACAAGGCCTGTGAATCACAATGGTAAAATTGCATGTACAAATTTCTTAATTTTTAATCAAAACAAAGTCCAATCAGACTGTGTGATACATCATTGTAAAGCTTGTGTTTTGCAGTTTCACATGAACCCAAGCTCATTGTTGTATGTTACTCACAGCTCGAGGGAACAGGGGTCAAATCGGCCTTGTTGGGGTCATTGCAAAAGGCCTGTAAATCATTTGGTAAACTGCATGTACAAATATCTTTGTATATCAGTCAAATCTGAAGCTATTGTCTTTTGTTTTATATCAAATTAAAGGTGTGTATGTGTAGTTTACAGACATATGAGAGACTTTACTGTGTGTTGTTCCTAACAGGAAGGAGAAGAGTTACAGTTGAGCCTGTTTTAGGCCACAAGGCCTGTGAATCACAATGGTAAAATTGCATGTACAAATTTCTTAATTTTTAATCAAAACAAAGTCCAATCAGACTGTGTGATACATCATTGTAAAGCTTGTGTTTTGCAGTTTCACATGAACCCAAGCTCATTGTTGTATGTTACTCACAGCTCGAGGGAACAGGGGTCAAATCGGCCTTGTTGAGGTCATTGCAAAAGGCCTGTAAATCATTTGGTAAACTGCATGTACAAATATCTTTGTATATCAGTCAAATCTGAAGCTATTGTCTTTTGTTTTATATCAAATTAAAGGTGTGTATGTGTAGTTTACAGACATCTGAGTGACTTTACTGTGTGTTGTTCCTAACAGGAAGGAGAAGAGTTACAGTTGAGCCTGTTTTAGGCCACAAGGCCTGTGAATCACAATGGTAAAGTTGCATGTACAAATTTCTTAATTTTTAATCAAAACAAAGTCCAATCAGACTGTGTGATACATCATTGTAAACCTTGTGTTTTGCATTTTCACACGAACCCAAGCTCATTGTTGTATGTTACTCACAGCTCGAGGGAACAGGGGTCAAATCGGCCTTGTTGAGGTCATTGCAAAAGGCCTGTAAATCATTTGGTAAACTGCATGTACAAATATCTTTGTATATCAGTCAAATCTGAAGCTATTGTCTTTTGTTTTATATCAAATTAAAGGTGTGTATGTGTAGTTTACAGACATATGAGTGACTTTACTGTGTGTTGTTCCTAACAGGAAGGAGAAGAGTTACAGTTGAGCCTGTTTTAGGCCACAAGGCCTGTGAATCACAATGGTAAAGTTGCATGTACAAATTTCTTAATTTTTAATCAAAACAAAGTCCAATCAGACTGTGTGATACATCATTGTAAATCTTGTGTTTTGCAGTTTCACATGAACCCAACTGTAGTCTGGTAAGTAAATAAATGCTTTGCTTTAAACAAATGCATCTATTTTTAAACGTTTTTAAATGCTATCTTACGTATTTATTGCCGCTCCAGAACCTAAGTCGATGGGGTTGACCAACGGCTGGAGAAACTTTCGGGTTGACCAACTGCTGGAAGTACTTTCGGGTTGACCAACGGTTGGAGATCGTTTCGGGTTGACCAACGGTTTGGTTCTCCAGAGGGGCCGGGAGTATGGGGCTTAGGCCGGGGGGGAGTGCTTAAGAGTGGGTGCCCAGGACCGAACGGTGCGCCGGGTTCTGGCTCCAGGGTGTCCGTGGCGGGTTCCGAGGCCGGCCTCGGGTGCACTGTGGTCGGGTAGAGGGGCCACCGTCCTCGGGGTCGTATCTCGGCCGGGGAAAGGGTTAGAGAGGCGCGGGTTGGCTCGTTGGAAAGGTCCCTCCACGGGGCGTCCGAGGGTGGGTGTCCCGAAGGGCTGCGGCAAAGGGCTCCGGGGCTACGGCCGTGGGAATATCAATGGGTGGTACTCCGTATCTCGGCCGTGCTTAGGGTTAGAGAGATGCGGGTTGGCTCGTTGGAAATCTCCCCTCGGGTAGAGCAACCGACCCGACGGGCGAAGTCCTGGGACTTAGTGCGCCGGAGCTACGGCCGTTTAAAGGTCAGGCGGTGGTACCCCGTATCTCGGCCGGGCTTAGTGTTAGAGAGAAGCGGGTTGGCTCGTTGGAAAGGGCCGCTCCGGTAGAGCAACCGACCTGAGGGACGAGTTTATCCGATCAAAGGCGCCCGAGTTACGGCCGTTTAAAGGTCAGGCGGTGGTACCCCGTATCTCGCCCAGGCTTAGCGTTAGAGAGAAGCGGGTTGGCTCGTTGAAAAGGGTCGCTCCGGTAGAGCAACCGACCCGAGGGACGAGTTCATCCGAGCAAAGGCGCCCGAGTTACGGGCGTTTAAAGGTCAGGCGGTGGTACGCCGTATCTCGCCCGAGCTTAGGGTTAGAGAAAAGCGGGTTGGCTCGTTGGAAAATGTTGCTCCGGTAGAGCAACCGACCCGAGGGACGAGTTCATCCGAGCAAAGGCGCCCGAGTTACGGGCGTTTAAATGTCAGGCGGTGGTACCCCGTACCTCGCCCGGGCTTAGGGTTAGAAAGAAGCGGGTTGGCTCGTTGGAAAGGTCCCCTTCAGTGGAGCAATCGACCCAAAGGGCGAGTCGATCCGAGCAAAGGCGCCCGAGCTGCGGCCGTGGGAAAATCCGCGGAGGGACCGCCGTATCTCGGCCGGGCTTGGGGTTAGAGAGACGCGGGTTGGTTTAGTTGGAAAGGTCCCCTCCGGTGGAGCAATCGACCCAAAGGGCAAAGTCCTGGGACTTAGTACGCCGGAGCTACGGGCGTTTAAAAGTCAGGCGGTGGTACGCCGTATCTCGTATCCGTAGCCCAGAGAGGTGACTCCGAGGCGGGCCTGACAGGGCGGTCCTCCCTCCTGGAAGTCCGGTTCCTCCAGGGCACACGTCCCTACCTCCCTAGCCCAGAGAGGTGACTCCGAGGCGGGCCTGACAGGGCGGCCTTCCCTCCTGGAAGTCTGGTTCCTCCAGTAGTTTACAGACATATGAGTGACTTTCTTGAGTGTGTTGTTCCTAACAGGAAGGAGAAGAGTTACAGTTGAGCCTGTTTTAGGCCACAAGGCCTGTGAATCACAATGGTAAAGTTGCATGTACAAATTTCTTAATTTTTAATCATAACAAAGTCCAATCAGACTGTGTGATACATCATTGTAAAGCTTGTGTTTTGCGGTTTCACATGAACCCAAGCTCATTGTTGTATGTTACTCACAGCTCGAGGGAACAGGGGTCAAATCGGCCTTGTTGAGGTCATTGCAAAAGGCCTGTAAATCATTTGGTAAACTGCATGTCCAAATATCTTTGTATATCAGTCAAATCTGAAGCTATTGTCTTTTGTTTTATATCAAATTAAAGGTGTGTATGTGTAGTTTACAGACATATGAGTGACTTTACTGTGTGTTGTTCCTAACAGGAAGGAGAAGAGTTACAGTTGAGCCTGTTTTAGGCCACAAGGCCTGTGAATCACAATGGTAAAGTTGCATGTACAAATTTCTTAATTTTTAATTAAAACAAAGTCCAATCAGATTGTGTGATACATCATTGTAAAGCTTGTGTTTTGCAGTTTCACATGAACCCAAGCTCATTGTTGTATGTTACTCACAGCTCGAGATAACAGGGGTCAAATCGGCCTTGTTGAGGTCATTGCAAAAGTCCAGTAAATTATTTGGTAAATTGCCTGTACAAAAATCTGTGTATATCAGTCAAATCTGAAGCTATTGTCTTTTGTTTTATATCAAATTAAAGGTGTGTATGTGTAGTTTACAGACATATGAGTGACTTTCTTGAGTGTGTTGTTCCTAACAGGAAGGAGAAGAGTTACAGTTGAGCCTGTTTTAGGCCACAAGGCCTGTGAATCACAATGGTAAAGTTGCATGTACAAATTTCTTAATTTTTAATCATAACAAAGTCCAATCAGACTGTGTGATACATCATTGTAAAGCTTGTGTTTTGCGGTTTCACATGAACCCAAGCTCATTGTTGTATGTTACTCACAGCTCGAGGGAACAGGGGTCAAATCGGCCTTGTTGAGGTCATTGCAAAAGGCCTGTAAATCATTTGGTAAACTGCATGTCCAAATATCTTTGTATATCAGTCAAATCTGAAGCTATTGTCTTTTGTTTTATATCAAATTAAAGGTGTGTATGTGTAGTTTACAGACATATGAGTGACTTTACTGTGTGTTGTTCCTAACAGGAAGGAGAAGAGTTACAGTTGAGCCTGTTTTAGGCCACAAGGCCTGTGAATCACAATGGTAAAGTTGCATGTACAAATTTCTTAATTTTTAATTAAAACAAAGTCCAATCAGATTGTGTGATACATCATTGTAAAGCTTGTGTTTTGCAGTTTCACATGAACCCAAGCTCATTGTTGTATGTTACTCACAGCTCGAGATAACAGGGGTCAAATCGGCCTTGTTGAGGTCATTGCAAAAGTCCAGTAAATTATTTGGTAAATTGCCTGTACAAAAATCTGTGTATATCAGTCAAATCTGAAGCTATTGTCTTTTGTTTTATATCAAATTAAAGGTGTGTATGTGTAGTTTACAGACATATGAGTGACTTTACTGTGTGTTGTTCCTAACAGGAAGGAGAAGAGTTACAGTTGAGCCTGTTTTAGGCCACAAGGCCTGTGAATCACAATGGTAAAGTTGCATGTACAAATTTCTTAATTTTTAATCATAACAAAGTCCAATCAGACTGTGTGATACATCATTGTAAAGCTTGTGTTTTGCGGTTTCACATGAACCCAAGCTCATTGTTGTATGTTACTCACAGCTCGAGGGAACAGGGGTCAAATCGGCCTTGTTGAGGTCATTGCAAAAGGCCTGTAAATCATTTGGTAAACTGCATGTCCAAATATCTTTGTATATCAGTCAAATCTGAAGCTATTGTCTTTTGTTTTATATCAAATTAAAGGTGTGTATGTGTAGTTTACAGACATATGAGTGACTTTACTGTGTGTTGTTCCTAACAGGAAGGAGAAGAGTTACAGTTGAGCCTGTTTTAGGCCACAAGGCCTGTGAATCACAATGGTAAAGTTGCATGTACAAATTTCTTAATTTTTAATTAAAACAAAGTCCAATCAGATTGTGTGATACATCATTGTAAAGCTTGTGTTTTGCAGTTTCACATGAACCCAAGCTCATTGTTGTATGTTACTCACAGCTCGAGATAACAGGGGTCAAATCGGCCTTGTTGAGGTCATTGCAAAAGTCCAGTAAATTATTTGGTAAATTGCCTGTACAAAAATCTGTGTATATCAGTCAAATCTGAAGCTATTGTCTTTTGTTTTATATCAAATTAAAGGTGTGTATGTGTAGTTTACAGACATATGAGTGACTTTACTGTGTGTTGTTCCTAACAGGAAGGAGAAGAGTTACAGTTGAGCCTGTTTTAGGCCACAAGGCCTGTGAATCACAATGGTAAAGTTGCATGTACAAATTTCTTAATTTTTAATCAAAACAAAGTCCAACAGACTGTGTGATACATCATTGTAAAGCTTGTGTTTTGCAGTTTCACACGAACCCAAGCTCATTGTTGTATGTTACTCACAGCTCGAGGGAACAGGGGTCAAATCGGCCTTGTTGAGGTCATTGCAAAAGGCCTGTAAATCATTTGGTAAACTGCATGTACAAATATCTTTGTATATCAGTCAAATCTGAAGCTATTGTCTTTTGTTTTATATCAAATTAAAGGTGTGTATGTGTAGTTTACAGACACATGAGTGACTTTACTGTGTGTTGTTCCTAACAGGAAGGAGAAGAGTTACAGTTGAGCCTGTTTTAGGCCACAAGGCCTGTGAATCACAATGGTAAAATTGCATGTACAAATTTCTTAATTTTTAATCAAAACAAAGTCCAATCAGACTGTGTGATACATCATTGTAAAGCTTGTGTTTTGCAGTTTCACATGAACCCAAGCTCATTGTTGTATGTTACTCACAGCTCGAGGGAACAGGGGTCAAATCGGCCTTGTTGAGGTCATTGCAAAAGTCCAGTAAATTATTTGGTAAATTGCCTGTACAAAAATCTGTGTATATCAGTCAAATCTGAAGCTATTGTCTTTTGTTTTATATCAAATTAAAGGTGTGTATGTGTAGTTTACAGACATATGAGTGACTTTACTGTGTGTTGTTCCTAACAGGAAGGAGAAGAGTTACAGTTGAGCCTGTTTTAGGCCACAAGGCCTGTGAATCACAATGGTAAAGTTGCATGTACAAATTTCTTAATTTTTAATCAAAACAAAGTCCAACAGACTGTGTGATACATCATTGTAAAGCTTGTGTTTTGCAGTTTCACACGAACCCAAGCTCATTGTTGTATGTTACTCACAGCTCGAGGGAACAGGGGTCAAATCGGCCTTGTTGAGGTCATTGCAAAAGGCCTGTAAATCATTTGGTAAACTGCATGTACAAATATCTTTGTATATCAGTCAAATCTGAAGCTATTGTCTTTTGTTTTATATCAAATTAAAGGTGTGTATGTGTAGTTTACAGACACATGAGTGACTTTACTGTGTGTTGTTCCTAACAGGAAGGAGAAGAGTTACAGTTGAGCCTGTTTTAGGCCACAAGGCCTGTGAATCACAATGGTAAAATTGCATGTACAAATTTCTTAATTTTTAATCAAAACAAAGTCCAATCAGACTGTGTGATACATCATTGTAAAGCTTGTGTTTTGCAGTTTCACATGAACCCAAGCTCATTGTTGTATGTTACTCACAGCTCGAGGGAACAGGGGTCAAATCGGCCTTGTTGAGGTCATTGCAAAAGGCCTGTAAATCATTTGGTAAACTGCATGTACAAATATCTTTGTATATCAGTCAAATCTGAAGCTATTGTCTTTTGTTTTATATCAAATTAAAGGTGTGTATGTGTAGTTTACAGACATATGAGAGACTTTACTGTGTGTTGTTCCTAACAGGAAGGAGAAGAGTTACAGTTGAGCCTGTTTTAGGCCACAAGGCCTGTGAATCACAATGGTAAAATTGCATGTACAAATTTCTTAATTTTTAATCAAAACAAAGTCCAATCAGACTGTGTGATACATCATTGTAAAGCTTGTGTTTTGCAGTTTCACATGAACCCAAGCTCATTGTTGTATGTTACTCACAGCTCGAGGGAACAGGGGTCAAATCGGCCTTGTTGAGGTCATTGCAAAAGGCCTGTAAATCATTTGGTAAACTGCATGTACAAATATCTTTGTATATCAGTCAAATCTAAAGCTATTGTCTATTGTTTTATATCAAATTAAAGGTGTGTATGTGTAGTTTACAGACATATGAGAGACTTTACTGTGTGTTGTTCCTAACAGGAAGGAGAAGAGTTACAGTTGAGCCTGTTTTAGGCCACAAGGCCTGTGAATCACAATGGTAAAATTGCATGTACAAATTTCTTAATTTTTAATCAAAACAAAGTCCAATCAGACTGTGTGATACATCATTGTAAAGCTTGTGTTTTGCGGTTTCACACGAACCCAAGCTCATTGTTGTATGTTACTCACAGCTCGAGGGAACAAGGGTCAAATCGGCCTTGTTGAGGTCATTGCAAAAGGCCTGTAAATCATTTGGTAAACTGCATGTACAAATATCTTTGTATATCAGTCAAATCTGAAGCTATTGTCTTTTGTTTTATATCAAATTAAAGGTGTGTATGTGTAGTTTACAGACATATGAGAGACTTTACTGTGTGTTGTTCCTAACAGGAAGGAGAAGAGTTACAGTTGAGCCTGTTTTAGGCCACAAGGCCTGTGAATCACAATGGTAAAGTTGCATGTACAAATTTCTTAATTTTTAATTAAAACAAAGTCCAATCAGATTGTGTGATACATCATTGTAAAGCTTGTGTTTTGCAGTTTCACATGAACCCAAGCTCATTGTTGTATGTTACTCACAGCTCGAGATAACAGGGGTCAAATCGGCCTTGTTGAGGTCATTGCAAAAGTCCAGTAAATTATTTGGTAAATTGCCTGTACAAAAATCTGTGTATATCAGTCAAATCTGAAGCTATTGTCTTTTGTTTTATATCAAATTAAAGGTGTGTATGTGTAGTTTACAGACATATGAGTGACTTTACTGTGTGTTGTTCCTAACAGGAAGGAGAAGAGTTACAGTTGAGCCTGTTTTAGGCCACAAGGCCTGTGAATCACAATGGTAAAGTTGCATGTACAAATTTCTTAATTTTTAATCAAAACAAAGTCCAACAGACTGTGTGATACATCATTGTAAAGCTTGTGTTTTGCAGTTTCACACGAACCCAAGCTCATTGTTGTATGTTACTCACAGCTCGAGGGAACAGGGGTCAAATCGGCCTTGTTGAGGTCATTGCAAAAGGCCTGTAAATCATTTGGTAAACTGCATGTACAAATATCTTTGTATATCAGTCAAATCTGAAGCTATTGTCTTTTGTTTTATATCAAATTAAAGGTGTGTATGTGTAGTTTACAGACACATGAGTGACTTTACTGTGTGTTGTTCCTAACAGGAAGGAGAAGAGTTACAGTTGAGCCTGTTTTAGGCCACAAGGCCTGTGAATCACAATGGTAAAATTGCATGTACAAATTTCTTAATTTTTAATCAAAACAAAGTCCAATCAGACTGTGTGATACATCATTGTAAAGCTTGTGTTTTGCAGTTTCACATGAACCCAAGCTCATTGTTGTATGTTACTCACAGCTCGAGGGAACAGGGGTCAAATCGGCCTTGTTGAGGTCATTGCAAAAGGCCTGTAAATCATTTGGTAAACTGCATGTACAAATATCTTTGTATATCAGTCAAATCTGAAGCTATTGTCTTTTGTTTTATATCAAATTAAAGGTGTGTATGTGTAGTTTACATACATATGAGAGACTTTACTGTGTGTTGTTCCTAACAGGAAGGAGAAGAGTTACAGTTGAGCCTGTTTTAGGCCACAAGGCCTGTGAATCACAATGGTAAAATTGCATGTACAAATTTCTTAATTTTTAATCAAAACAAAGTCCAATCAGACTGTGTGATACATCATTGTAAAGCTTGTGTTTTGCAGTTTCACATGAACCCAAGCTCATTGTTGTATGTTACTCACAGCTCGAGGGAACAGGGGTCAAATCGGCCTTGTTGAGGTCATTGCAAAAGGCCTGTAAATCATTTGGTAAACTGCATGTACAAATATCTTTGTATATCAGTCAAATCTAAAGCTATTGTCTATTGTTTTATATCAAATTAAAGGTGTGTATGTGTAGTTTACAGACATATGAGTGACTTTACTGTATGTTGTTCCTAACAGGAAGGAGAAGAGTTACAGTTGAGCCTGTTTTAGGCCACAAGGCCTGTGAATCACAGTGGTAAAGTTGCATGTACAAATTTCTTAATTTTTAATCAAAACAAAGTCCAATCAGACTGTGTGATACATCATTGTAAAGCTTGTGTTTTGCGGTTTCACACGAACCCAAGCTCATTGTTGTATGTTACTCACAGCTCGAGGGAACAAGGGTCAAATCGGCCTTGTTGAGGTCATTGCAAAAGGCCTGTAAGTCATTTGGTAAACTGCATGTACAAATATCTTTGTATATCAGTCAAATCTGAAGCTATTGTCTTTTGTTTTATATCAAATTAAAGGTGTGTGTAGTACGGCTGGTAAATAATCAACTTTGAGTTTATTTATGAAGAGACACTATAAAACAATTAAACCTCAGGTGGTGTTGCTAACCCAAATTTGACTCTTAGGTGAAACTCTTTACAGACATGCAACTCTCTGTTCTCCTAATCTCTTCATCACAAAGGCTTTGGTACTGTTAGCCTTAAGGCTCACATCCCTGAGTATCTGCTGAAATATATGATGTAATGTATACATATTATGTGGTTCTAAGTTGGTATTTAATATTAATGTTTAGGATTATCTTAAAGGTCATGGTGCGATGAGTAAAAAGGTCTCATTTCTATAAATCTAAGATATGATGGATTAAGGTTTAAGAACTTTGGATAGAAGATGCATTTCTTGTAGAGGTGGGGTTTTGCCTTGATATTTCTGGCTAGTTTGACCAGTTGCCAAGATACTCCTGGCTAGTTTGACCAGGTGCTCTTTAGTATCACTTGGCACAGGTCAAACTGGATTTTGACCAGGTGTTCTTTAGTATCACTTGGTACAGGTCAAACCAGATTTTGGTAGTTTTCTCAAGCTGTGTATAAAAGGTGGCCTGGCAAAACATTCTGGGAGGCATCCTGTAACCAGGAGCTCCCACACTTTGTGTGTAGCCTATACAAACCTTATGGAGGCATCCTGTAACCAGGAGCTCTCACACTTTGTGTGTATAAAACATCATGGTAGAAATCTTTAACAAGAATCTTCCTACACCATTTTAGGTGTATTATATTCACGATGGAAGTACTCTGTAGCCAGAGTGTCTATTGCCAGGCATGACTTTGTAACTTTTGCAATTGTTGATCTTTTTAATTAATTGGAATTGAATTATATTCTGTATGATATTCTTTAATTGATGTTTGAAGCTGGAACCTGCCTGGTATAATAAATTGTTACATTTGATTCATCTAAATTCTTCAGAAATTGTATTGATTTATTTTAATTCTTTCAGAAATTATTATTTCCAGTAGATTAGAAGGAGTCTGGTATTACCGCAAAATAAGTATGTCAGGATATGATCACACTGGTGTTTTGATGTTGAATGGAGCATGGGGCACATTCACCAGGACTCTCAGATTTATGTCTATCACCTGCCTTAGCAAGTTGCATGATCGTGACTAAAGTAACTATTTTTATGATCGGAGCAAGCATGGGGCGGCCAGACGTAAAAATATTAGTTTACCCGGCAACCTCTGACTAAGACCAGACTGGCAATTTTGTGTCCGTGAGATGTACGCAACGGCCGGCGTATATCCTGTGCGATATCGGGTCCCTAATGAACGAATAACTAAGACTATGGGAATTTATAAATAATCAAACATATAAATTATGATCAACAGATAATTGGAATAATGCACTAAATTCTTACTATATTAAATTGGAGTCAGATTATAATTTAACCACAGAGGTCAAAGAAACAAATTAAATAAATTGAATTATTCTTCTAGAAGCGCTAAAGGAAAACGAGAACACGAGACCCCTTCTCCCCACGCCATTGGACTCCGTCGTTGGACCAGTGGGTGGCGTCTTACAGTGTGTATGTGTAGTTTACAGACATATGAGTGACTTTACTGTGTGTTGTTCCTAACAGGAAGGAGAAGAGTTACAGTTGAGCCTGTTTTAGGCCACAAGGCCTGTGAATCACAATGGTAAAGTTTCATGTACAAATTTCTTAATTTTTAATCAAAACAAAGTCCAATCAGACTGTGTGATACATCATTGTAAAGCTTGTGTTTTGCAGTTTCACATGAATCCAAGCTCATTGTTGTATATTACTCACAGCTCGAGGGAACAGGGATCAAATCGGCCTTGTTGAGGTCATTGCAAAAGGCCTGTAAATCATTTGGTAAACTGCATGTACAAATATCTTTGTATATCAGTCAAATCTGAAGCTATTGTCTTTTGTTTTATATCAAATTAAAGGTGTGTATGTGTACTTTACAGACATATGAGTGACTTTACTGTGTGTTGTTCCTAACAGGAAGGAGAAGAGTTACAGTTGAGCCTGTTTTAGGCCACAAGGCCTGTGAATCACAATGGTAAAGTTGCATGTACAAATTTCTTAATATTTTATCAAAACAACTTCCAATCAGACTATGTGACACATCATTGTAAAGCTTGTATTTTGCAGTTTCACATGAACCCAAGCTCATTGTTGTATGTTACTCACAGCTCGAGGGAACAGGGGTCAAATCGGCCTTGTTGAGGTCATTGCAAAAGGCCTGTAAATCATTTGGTAAACTGCATGTACAAATATCTTTGTATATCAGTCAAATCTGAAGCTATTGTCTTTTGTTTTATATCAAATTAAAGGTGTGTGTGTGTACTTTACAGACATATGAGTGGCTTTACTGTGTGTTGTTCCTAACAGGAAGGAGAAGAGTTACAGTTGAGCCTGTTTTAGGCCACAAGGCCTGTGAATCACAATGGTAAAGTTGCATGTACAAATTTCTTAATTTTTAATCAATGAACGCCACTGTAGTCTGGTAAGTAAATAAATGCTTTGCTTTAAACAAATGCATCCATTTTTAAACGTTTTTAAATGCTATCTTACGTATTTATTGCCGCTCGGGGTTGACCAACGGCTGGAGAAGTGAACGCTCCAGAACCTAAGTCGATGGGGTTGACCAACGGCTGGAGAAACTTTCGGGTTTACCAACTGCTGGAAGTAGGGCCGGGAGTATGGGGCTTAGGCCGGGGGGGAGTGCTTAAGAGTGGGTGCTCGGGACCGAACGGTGCGCCGGGTACGGGCTCCAGGGTGTCCGTGGCGGGTTCCGAGGCCGGCCTCGGGTGCACTGTGGGCGGGTAGAGGGGCCACCGTCCTCTGGGGTCCGAGGCCGGCCTCGGGTGCACTGTGGTCGGGTAGAGGGGCCACCGTCCTCGGGGGTCCGAGGCCGGCCTCGGGTGCACTGTGGTCAGGGGCCACCGTTCTCGGGGTCGTATCTCGGCCGGGGAAAGGGTTAGAGAGGCGCGGGTTGGCTCGTTGGAAAGCTCCCTCCGCGGGGCGCCCGAGGGGAGGCCTCCGAGGCGGGCCCGACAGGGCGGCCCTCCCTCCCGGTAGTCCGGTTCCTCCAGGGTCCCCGACCCTGCCTCCCCTGCCCCAAGGGGAGGCCTCCGAGGCGGGCCTGACAGGGCGGCCCTCCCTCCTGGAAGTCCGGTTCCTCCAGGGCACACGTCCCTACCTCCGTAGCCCAGAGAGGTGACTCCGAGGCGGGCCTGACAGGGCGGCCCTCACTCCTGGAAGTCCGGTTCCTCCAGGGCACACGTCCCTACCTCCGTAGCCCAGAGAGGTGACTCCGAGGCGGGCCTGACAGGGCGGCCCTCCCTCCTGGAAGTCCGGATCCTCCAGGGCACACGTCCCTACCTCCGTAGCCCAGAGGGGTGACTCGAAAGCGGGCCTGACAGGGCGGCCCTCCCTCCTGGATGTCCGGTTCCTCCAGGGCACACGTCCCTACCTCCGTAGCCCAGAGAGGTGACTCGAAAGCGGGCCTGACAGGGCGGCCGTCCCTCCTGGAAGTCTTAGGGTTAGGGTTAGGGTTAGCAACCGACCCGAGGGACGAGTTCATCCGAGCAAAGGCGCCCGAGTTACGGCCGTTTAAAGGTCAGGCGGTGGTACCTCGTATCTCGGCCGGGCTTAGGGTAAGAGAGAAGCGGGTTGGCTCGTTGGAAAGGGCCGCTCCGGTAGAGCAACAGAGGGCCAAATGACCCAGAGGGCACCAAGCTCTGGGGGCCCGAAGTGCCAAAGTATTGTCTGCCATTAAGGAAAACAACTTTTGGCCCCTGGGCTTGGCCCCCTTGGGGCCCCAAGTTATGTTGCCCACTGATAGCTTATATTGCCCACTACCAACTTATGCATTGACCATGTGCCCACTTTTCTGCCCATCTGCCATTTATGCCTCTGAGGGCCCCTGGGGGCCAAATGACCTAAAGAGCCCCAAGCTCTGGGGGCCCAAAGTGCCAAAGTATTGTCTGCCATTGAGGAAAAGAACTTCTGGCCTCTGGGCTTGGCCCCCTTGGGGCCCCAAGTAATGTTGCCCACTGAGAGTTTATTTCACCCACTTCCAATTTATGCATTGACCATTTGCCCACTATTTTGCCCATTAGCACATTAAACTGCCCATCTGCCATTTATGCCTCTAAGGCCCTTGGGGGCCAAATGACCCAGAGGGCCCCAGGCTCTGGGGGCCCCAAGTGCCAAAGTATTGTCTGCCATTAAGGAAAACAACTTTTGGCCTCTGGGCTTGGCCCCCTTGGGGCCCCACGTAATGTTGCCCACTGACAGTTTATTTCACCCACTTCCAATTTATGCATTGACCATTTGCCCACTATTTTGCCCATTAGCCCATTAAACTGCCCATCTGCCATTTATGGCACAAATGGCCCCTGGGGGCCAAATGACCTAAAGAGCCCCAAGCTCTGGGGGCCCAAAGTGCCAAAGTATTGTCTGCCATTGAGGAAAAGAACTTCTGGCCTCTGGGCTTGGCCCCCTTGGGGCCCCAAGTAATGTTGCCCACTGAGAGTTTATTTCACCCACTTCCAATTTATGCATTGACCATTTGCCCACTATTTTGCCCATTAGCACATTAAACTGCCCATCTGCCATTTATGCCTCCATGGGCCCCTGGGGGCCAAATGACCCAGAGGGCCCCAGGCTCTGGGGGCCCCAAGTGCCAAAGTATTGTCTGCCATTAAGGAAAACAACTTTTGGCCTCTGGGCTTGGCCCCCTTGGGGCCCCAAGTAATGTTGCCCACTGACAGTTTATTTCACCCACTTCCAATTTATGCATTGACCATTTGCCCACTATTTTGCCCATTAGCACATTAAACTGCCCATCTGCCATTTATGCCTCTATGGGTCCCTGGGGGCCAAATGACCCAGAGGGTCCAGGCTCAGGGGGCCCCAAGTGCCAAAGTATTGTCTGCCATTGAGGAAAACAACTTTTGGCCCCTGGGCTTGGCCCCCTAGGGGCCCCAAGTTATGTTGCCCACTGATAGTTTATTTTGCCCACTGCCAACTTATGCATTGACCATGTGCCCACTTTTCTGCCCATTAGCACATTTAACTGCCCATCTGCCATTTATGCCTCTGAGGGCCCCTGGGGGCCAAATGACCTAAAGAGCCCCAAGCTCTGGGGGCCCAAAGTGCCAAATGATTACAGGCCCACTGGGTGCCCATTTACTTTGTCTGCAATTAAGGAAAACAACTTTTGGCCCCTGTGCTTGGCCCCCTTGGGGCCCCAAGTGATGTTGCCCACTGACAGCTTATTTCACCCACTGCCAACTTATGCATTGACCATTTGCCCACTTTTCTGCCCATTAGCACATTAAACTGCCCATCTGCCATTCATGGCTCTGAAGGCCCCTGGGGGCCCCAAGTTATGTTGCCCACTGACAGTTTATTTCACCCACAGCCAACTTATGCATTGACCATTTGCCCACTATTTTGCCCATTAGCACATTAAACTGCCCATCTGCCATTTATGTTTCTGATGGCCCCTGGGGGCCAAATGACCTAGAGGGCCCCAAGCTCTGGGGGCCCCAAATGCCTAAGTACTCCAGGCCCACTGGGTGCCCCAATTATTTTGTCTGCGATAGAGGAAAACAACTTTTGGCCCCTGGGCTTGAAGACAATGCAAAGGCCAAAGGTCCAAGTAAGCTCACATGGATGCAAGGCCTACAACAGATGGTGTAAAAGACAAAAGTGAAACTGCAAACACACATGCTTCAACATCTGAGAGTGTAAAATGTGAATGAAACCTGCAAAACACACAAGCACATAGCTACAATGCAAAGGCCAAAGGTCAAAGTCACCTCACATGGATGCAACGGCCTACAACAGATGGTTTAAAATACTGCAAACACACATGCTATAACATCTGAGAGTGTTACATTTGAATGAAACCTGCAAAACACACAAGCACATAGCTGCAATGTAAAGGCCAAAGGTCAAATTCAGCTCACATGGATGCAACGGCCTACAACAGATGGTTTAAAAGACTGCAAACACACATGCTTCAACATCTAAGACTGTTACATATGAATGAAACCTGCAAAACACACAAGCACATTGTTACAATGCAAAGGTCAAAGGTCAAATTCATCTCACATGGATGCAAGGCCTACAACAGATGGTGTAAAAGACAAAAGTGAAACTGCAAACACACATGCTTCAACATCTGAGAGTGTAAAATGTGAATGAAACCTGCAAAACACACAAGCACATAGCTACAATGCAAAGGCCAAAGGTCAAAGTCACCTCACATGGATGCAACGGCCTACAACAGATGGTTTAAAATACTGCAAACACACATGCTATAACATCTGAGAGTGTTACATTTGAATGAAACCTGCAAAACACACAAGCACATAGCTGCAATGTAAAGGCCAAAGGTCAAATTCAGCTCACATGGATGCAACGGCCTACAACAGATGGTTTAAAAGACTGCAAACACACATGCTTCAACATCTAAGACTGTTACATATGAATGAAACCTGCAAAACACTCAAGCACATTGTTACAATGGAAAGGCCAAAGGTCAAATTCAGCTCACATGGATGTGCAAGGTCTACATTACTTTAAAAGACTGCAAACACACATGCTTCAACATCTAAGACTGTTACATTTGAAAGAAACCTGCCAAACACACAACCACATTGTTACAATGCAAAGGCCAAAGGTCAAATTCAGCTCACATGGATGCAAGGCCTACATCAGATGGTTTAAAAGACTGCAAACACACATGCTTCAACATCTAAGACTGTTACATTTGAATGAAACCTGCAAAACACACAAGCACATTGTTACAATGCAAAGGCCAAAGGTCAAATTCAGCTCACATGGATGCAAGGCCTACATCAGATGGTTTAAAAGACTGCAAACACACACGCTTTAACATCTGAGAGTGTTAAATGTGAATGAAACATGCAAAACACACAAGCACATAGTTACAATGCAAAGGCCAAAGGTCAAAGTAAGCTCACATGGATGCAAGGCCTACATCAGATGGTTTAAAAGACTGCAAACACACATGCTTCAACATCTAAGAATGTTACATTTGAATCAAACCTGCAAAACACACAAGCACATAGCTACAATGCAAAGGCCAAAGGTCAAATTCAGCTTACATGGATGCAAGGCCTAGATCAGATGGTTTAAAAGACTGCAAACACACATGCTTCAACATCTAAGACTGTTACATTTGAATGAAACCTGCAGAACACACAAGCACATAGCTACAATGCAAAGGCCAAAGGTCAAATTCAGCTCACATGGATGCAAGGCCTACATCAGATGGTTTAAAAGACTGCAAACACACATGCTTCAACATCTAAGACTGTTTCATTTGAATGAAACCGGGGGGGCCCACTGTTGTGGATTTTTTTAGTGATTATGAAAAATAATTTTCAACAGAGGGTTCCGTTGCCAAAAGATGACTTTATTGCATACAACAATAAGGCCGAGTTGGTGGCCAAGCAACGAAAGAGTCTTTTTCAGAATGCAACCTAATATACAGTTCTCTAAAAGTTGAAACCCCTCCCATGTAGTTGTTTTTAGCATGTTTTTATGTTTGACAGGTGTTGTGACTTCATTCCTTCCAAATGTCAGCCTATGCATTTTTAGCTCCAGTATGCTCTCAGTTACCATATTTTAAACCCTGCATACATTGCAGTCTTTAAGACTGCTAGTCTTCAGCTTACAAGCATGAGACATGTTTACTTGCAAAACACATTTGAATCTGAATACCATGTTCACCAAAGATATAGTTCTGAATTAAAAAAATCTTCTTCATTCCACCCTTTGAGACTTTCACAAGTCTCACCCAAAGTGCAACTTCACAATCCAGTTCAATAAAGTTAAGCTAATTAATGGCCCAATTAAGCCATCTTTCCCTTACCAATGATTAAATCATGCTGCCGCACTTTGGTGGAGTGTGGAACAAACATTTTCTCTTGGAGAAGTAAGAGAACCTACTCCTTCAATTAATAAACCTTTATGATCATGGAATATACTTCATTATGTCATTGTTGCTGTAAAATCAGAACTCATAAAAACATCCATATTCATCATAAGAGTGGAAATTAGTCAAATACCTTTTCAATACTTATTATTTTCATTATCTTTTTCTGATGTAATATTACCATTTTCTAACTTTTGCAAAACCCATTTTGATGCACTTTGTAATTTCCTATATGAAGTAACTTTTCATCTTGATTTTCCATTAACATTTGTTTCAAAATAGGGAGTACACAATAAAATAACAATCCATCCAATTAAAATCACAAATCCTTATCCTCTGATAATTTGCATCCTTTACCTTTTGATAATATTCATCCTTTAACCTATACCTTTAATCATTTGACATACAAAAATATGTCTGTGAGAATTTGACAAAACAATCACCCATTTTCCTAATTTTAAATCACACCAATTCCACATTAAGATTCTTTCTTCTTGTATTTGTTGCAGTTTTTATCCTAAACTCTTAAGCTTATTGATAGCTTCAATGAATATCTATGTTGTATTTTTAGCATAACATTAATCTCCATACAATAAAACTATACCCCTTTGTAGTATCTCATTGTTTTTCTAAAATTGTTAAAACATCATTAGTTAAATTTAATAAACCTTTGTTGATTATAGTAGATATAATTTAGTAATTCTAGATTAAATCAATATTTATTCTAACCATGATTTTATCTCATCTCTTGCTTAAATTGTAACAGGTAATACCAAACCAATTTAGGGATAAACTATTTTAGTTTTATCATTTGTTTTCTCAGTATTTTGTTCAATATACTTCAATATAATCATGATGATTTCTTAAATTAACCTTAGTCTTGTACATATATATTTCTTCTCTAATTGCAAAACCACCATAAGTTATCATTTCCCATCAAATCAAAATTAAACCAAAAGAATTCTGCTTACATTACTGTTTGATCTTCATATGTCCACTGCTATGATCTGATTCCCACATTCTTTTTACTGTATACCAGCATTGTCCACCCTTTCCATACCTAAAGCCAAAATTATTAAGGATTTATAATAGCTTTTGGAATTTTATATTTGATTTGTTCAAGTTCTATGTTATAGAATATTCCCTTTAAATATCCCTCATCTTTAGTTCCATAAGGTCTACTGTAGCTTTAATATTCCTTAGTATTTGTTTTTCTTGAATTTCTATTCTGCCTTTTAATGCTTTTATTAACTTTCCCAATATTAACTATTTACCAAAATATGCCCTATAAAATGGATATTTAAACCAGAATTTGTCAATTTGTTACATCGAACCCCCCTGTAATATCATGTCGACTTTTGACTATTCCTACCTTTTATGATTTAGAGCATAATAAGCAATTGTTCATACCAATTTCTCTTAGCTTTGAAAGTTACCCATTTGTACCATTCATTCATAATGTTTTTTTTTTTGTTTCCCATAAAATGTCCAACATATTTTTTTTCCTTCCGTTGACGTCCTTTTTCTTCTGTTGATGTCCTTGTCTCCTTTTTGTTTTGGTATCTTCAGTATTTTATCTAAACTTTGGTTCTGCAGAGATTATTGTAGAATAAATTCTCACTGGTGTTACTGGTCCTCGCTAAAGTGTTACTGATCCTTGCTGATAGGTGAAAAGTTAATTGAAGAAAAGTTTGATTATTGACTACAGTTGTGTGAATTTACCATATGTTGCTGATAATTGTCAAACTGGTTATTAGCTTTATTTTTCAATTTTCATGGCTAATTCCTTGACGTTTTCTTTGTGTGTCCTTTACACATTACCAGCAACTTTGTCTCTGTGTATTGCTTGTGAACTCCACTGCTTTGCACTCATTGGTTGTTGCTCCTGAAAGTCTCTTCTCATTTACAAATTTTTCTTAACTTTGTTGTTGTTGCTTGATATGCCCTGGGTGGTCATTACTTTGTTCTTTTATCTCTTTGTAGGCTTGAATTGCTTTTAATTTTTCTGTTGTTGTCTTCTGTATCATGTCTTTTATTATTTTCTTTTCCTCAGCTCTCTTCTTCATTATTGTGTTTAAGTTCTCCTCTGCTCCTCAGCTCTCCTCTTCTGTATCGTGTTTTTGTTGTCCTCTTCTTCGACTGGTATTTTAGGAACTTTTTGCAATGGCTCAGATGACATCAGATGTGCTCCTTCCCCCTTGGCCTGCTGTTAGAGCTGCTCTCCTTGGTCCTTGTTTTATGTCACTCTCTCCTGAAGACCCTCAGATACACTAGATCCCATGGCATAATATGGCATTTTATCTCCATCTCCTCATCAGGCTCCTTTTCTTTTTCCCTGCACACAAATAGCTTATGCATACAATTAGTTTTATCACATAAGATCTCATCTTTATTTGTAATTGTTCCAAAAGCTCCATCTGCAGTCGTTCCAGAGGAAGTCCTTTTTGGGGATGAATTTTTGTTATATAGTATTGCGCAGACATTGGTATTGGCATTGGTCGACCAATAAGCATTCCATGCAGTGTTAGTTTGCAGTCTGTCACTTGTTATTGCAAGAGACAAAGCATCCAGTCAGTTCAGTTTCATGCATTCACATTTTTTGCTGAGTTTGACGTTGAAGGGATGGTATACTTTTTATGATTAAGGATGGTAAACACATCTTAGTCTTTTCTTTATTCTTTAATGTTGCAGTATTCACTTTATTGTTTTTAAATAAATGCTGATCAAGGGATTACTTCTTCTATATTTTTTATCCTTATTGTTTGGCACTAGCTTTACCTGTTGAACAGAAACTCAACCAGTATTGAATTCAGATATGGAGACCATTTCTCAAATATGGAGAATAATACCCAATTTTTTTTTTTTTAATCTTTAATTTTAATTTGTTCTTTAATACCTGTTTTTAATTTGAAATTAAAACCACCCATCTGGAAAGGTAACATTTTACTGTACAATACAGTAGAATGATTTATCCCCAATGTGTACATTAGATGTCTTGAATGTCTTTCTTTGTCCCCCTTTAGGTGCCACAAAATATTCCTAACATCCAGCGTGTTCTTTTTTTCCTTCTATCTTCTAAGTAAGGCTTTTGTATTAACACTATAGAAGCACTACTTCTGTATGGCATTCTGAGGCTTCTTTAGCCTCCAAATTTGCTGTGTTGTTACCATTAATAAAATTATCATTCATTTTTATATAAGGTTAATCTTTTATGATTGCCAATTAATTTAATAATATTGTAGCAGAAATTAACCCTACTTGTCCAGTACATTGAATATATATTCCTTCATTCTTTTGAAAACCTCTTTGTTCCTATAACAATTTGTATATTGTTTATTTTCATAAAAAACATACAAATATTTCTTCTTTTTGAATACTCAAATATATAAAGCAAAGATCAATTACAATATTTGTCATCTGGGAAAACATTTGTTAGCAATGTGGATCTGGATATCACCTGGTTAGTCTTACAATGTCATTAATTGGATACTTCAATTAGTACTTTGTTCTCTACATCTTTTAATAATTAATACATCTTCTTTATCTTGCATGTTGTTATCATCTGTATTTATTCTTTGCATTTACAAATTATTTTTACTTTAGCACATAAGTCTAATGTTATTCCTAAGCATAATGGATTTATCCCTCTGGCTTTGTATAGCTTTTTGTTTTCATCATATCCCATTAATCCCTTTCTTCACAATCTTTTCCAGTATACAAGAGACCTGTGGAAATAAGTCAGTTACATTAAGTCATTATTCTATTAACTGATTTTCAACCATACTCTTTACTACTTCTTGTTTACCTTCCTGTGATGTTATATCAATTTCTTGTCATATAATTTATTTTTCCACATTTTAAGTTGAATATCTTTCTCATGATCATATTATAATACAATGAAATTCCCACTTTGATAACTTTGCATTAGAAATTTGTGCTTTAATACATTTCCCAATTTATTCATTGTTTGTTGTACATCACTATTTATTACACTAATATACATTTGTTTTGATTCAGTTAATATCACTTTAATATACTTGTACCCTTCTGGAGAACACTAAATCCAATGGCTTAATTCAAATTATGCATATCTTCCTAACCAGTAAACAGGAGTGTGATTTTGATATGAGAATAGATATGGTCATGGTTTTGTTTATTGTTTATAGACATACATTGAATTAGCAATACTTGTCCAGAGAATCATATTCTTAACAAATCTTACAACTGGACCATAAACTGGACTTTGAAAGGCTGCTGTCACCCTCCCCCCTTCACTCACAGAGCTGGTACATGGATATAGCGAAAGTCTCTCTTGGCGTGGCCAGGTTTTTTGTAGTCCTCAGCATGTTTTCTTTGTCTCTCCCAGTTCAAGTTGTTTTCTTTCTGAGATGGTGATGCTGCAAAGTCATTTATGATGGGTACAGGAGTCTGATTTTTTGGAGGAATTGCTGAAAGTAGCTGAACACAAGAGTCATCACTGTTATTCACTTTGCATTTCAAAACAGTGTGGTCATTCCTGGGTCTCCTCTTTTTTATTGTCTCTGAACAAAACTGGATTCTCTGTGTCTCCCAGTTTTCTCTCTGTGCTTTAGAGTCCAAGCAGTGGCTGCCACACTGCTATGATGTGTTCAAAAATAGTCCCTCCTCATGTAACGTTAGTCCACCGGTCAAAGGTTTCTTTCATTTCTCCATTGCCACAACTTAGTCCTTTTCCCAGTCCCATGAATGCCTGAGGGTAAGTGATCAGCCTCCCAAGGTCCTTAATACCTTTATTAAACTAAGAAATTGTAAGGCCAATGGCCTAAGCCATCCTTTTTTTCCATATCCACATGTCTCCATCAGATGACACCTCCTCTTTACTCTCCCTCTCTACTCTCTCCTTATTTTGCTTCATTAATTCTTTTTAATGTTTTTCTTATTTTATTTATATCTTCCTACCTCATCTTCTTTTTCACATCTTTGTGTAAACAATGCCTCTTGTCTTTTTACTCTACACACTTATACTCTTTCTGATAATACTTTAAATTTCTTTCATTTAGGATATTTCCTCATTTGTAAGATTCACTCCCAAACCCGTTTAATTTTCCTATTCCATAACTACTGATCATTTCATTTACATTTTACCTTTAATTTCCACAGTGCCCTTGAGTACTGGAAATCAACCTTCTACAGTATGCATGATAAATATAGATTAACATTTAACACACTTTCTTTTGTTCCATTATCAACTTCCTTTAACATTCTATCATATATATCTCCTTTATTCATTAATAATGCCAATGCTTTTTTCTTCAAATCCATCCTTCTTATCTTTCTTTTGATTTAATATAGGTTTATTTACAATATCCATTTCTTTACACATTGCAACATAAAATGTTCCCTTCATGACAATTTCTTAGACACATTCTTTATAAGATCTCTGCCCAATAGATATTTCCACAAGAATAACAACTATGACTTTTCACTACACCTGTGTAGCGATTCAGCGGGAGGAGGGGAATAAAGTTATTTGAAACACTATAAACCTCCGACTGTAATACTACGGGGATTCCCAAGGGAATCTTAGATTTTAGCTCAAAGGGGAATATTATGTATAACTAACTGTAATTAATTGTACAAGTTTATCAGGTTTTACCTGGCGTAGCAGAATTAATAATAACAATTAATTAATATGTTCGTCCACCGAAGACATATATCCATAATCGTATATTAACGTCTAAGAAATGTTAATTTCATGGCCTTTAAAATTAACCTTCTTACTGATATACAGTGCTACTCGCAGCGTGTAGCTGGATCAAAAGGCAGAAATAGTGACTTTAATTTTGTGAGCATTGAACACAGAAACAATTCAATTGTGAAAATGCAAAACCGGTTTATTAACTACAAAACGAAGTACACACAATGACTAACTAAACATACACATATACAATAACATAAAACATAGATGAGAAAGAAAAGACTGAAAAGCTAGAGAGAGAGTAAAAGATTGGCAAAAACACTATTGCTTAACATCTGCACAAACCATCGGAAAATCTCTAAGGATCGCCTTAATTTTCATAAGGGGTAAAGCTTAAACATCAGCGAGTAGAACAAGGTTAATACTTGCATTTGGCTCTTTGTGATGTAATACGAAGTTTCTTGTGCGCGCGGGTGCGAGCAGAGAGAGAGAGAGAGAGAGATAATCCAGGTGTGCTCGTAAGTCCGTTTGGTTGTTCCGTATGGCGGAGTGTTCCGCGTAAATTGTCCGAACTCGAAGTGCAAAGTGCAAGCCAGGAAATTGCTGTCCCGAAGAGAAGGACAGGGCTCAGAGAAAAGATGATGAATCCGAGGGACTCTGGGTGAGTCTCAGCGAGTTTCCAAACTGCGCTGGCGAATTGAGCGATTGAGCGCTGAGCGCTGAGCAACTGAGCAACGATGGCTTGGACGATAGGCCGTTTTGACCTTTCACGCGCCCAGCCCATTTTAGGTGAAATGACAATGTGCGAAGTGTTCAATCGCGCGGGAAACAAGCCTTTGTTCTTTCAGACATCACATTTGCGTAAATGCCAAATGATAAAAGTTTGTTTCCATAACTCTTCAAATCGATATTAAATGACATTGATGCGGCTTATGGTAATATGATACATAGAAATGATTAGGAAATAAAGAGTGGATTAATTTGATACTAGACAAGACGTGGGTTTAAGATCACGTTGAATAATAATTTCATACCTAAGATATGAATCATGCTACAGTGAACAAAATCTAACTAGAGTGTTAACACACAGTTACATCACACATACACGATCATGCAGTAAAGGGATATAAAATATATATACATTTAAACAGCTCATTGTGATCTTTAAATGTGGTTTCATCAGAGACATATAGTCCGTGCCCCCCCTGCTGTGTCTCTGGCGACTGTGGACTCTGGTGGAATTCCTTTGAACTTCCTTTGAAGACGGCATTTGTTTTAATTGTCGCCCACTTTACAGCCTTGATAGGTGATAGAGGAGACAGGGTTATCTAATTATCACAATTTTAGGGCTGTTGAAATCCAGATGCCAAATGGCCCCAATCTGACTCCGAGCCATTTGCTACATATCCCCCCTTCATGGCCACCAGGGTCTTGAGAGACTTTGGTGGGCGATGGTTCAATAGGCGATGGTTGGACAGGTCATTTGGTCTGGATGGCAGGTGTATCTTAATTTTCTGCAGCGCTTCTGCGTGCCTGCAGAGGGGTGATTTCGATGAGGTTGGGCTCTTGCTCGGCTTGTGTGTCTTGCTTCCCACGGTTCCGCTTGAAGGCTCGAGAGAGGGCAGCTGTGCACTTGTTCACTGTTTCCTGCATCCCACTGACTCTTCGGTACAGGATGAAAGCGAGGCCAAGAGTAAGGGCATATCCTACTCCTGTGGAGAGGCACAGTACCGTGTCAGCGGCGGTCCAGGCTCGGACAACAGGGAGGCTGTGCATAGCTGGCATCCGAGCAAGTGCCTGGAGGGCAGTGTCAATGGGTGTGACATCAATTAGTTGGGTCCCCCCTTCTGCAATCCTCATCTCCAGTTCAGGGTCTAAAGTGAAGTTGTGGTCCCTGAAGAAAGTTGAAATTTCCAGTTCGGTGTGGTACTCCTCACTGGGAAGGTGATAGAGTGCGAGTTCATCGATGTGAAGAATCGCATCCTTTGGAACTTGAATCCACATCGTCTGGTTTGGTAGACTGATGCGGGTGGCTGTGTCGTGTTGGTCGTAGGTCAAAATGGCTGTGCTGGCTGGGGTGTTGACCAGCCATCGGTCACCTACGATTTCTGCTTGGGTGTTAGTGACCTCGGCTCGTGGTTTAGCTGAGGCAGGACAACGAGAGTCAATCTTCATGGGCCGCAGCCCACAGATGCCGTCAGTGTTGTCCCGAAGGAAAGGTTTGCTGGGGCAGAGATAATGAATGTCTTTCGTGAGGCTGCACATGCGCAGGTTTGGTGCAAGGTACAGCTGTTCATTGCTGTCATGGTAAGCCACAACGTCGGGGGTGCGTATTCTGATGTGGGTGTTTCCCTGCCAGAAGCCAACATTGACAATGTCTTTGAGTCTGTAGATGTTGTGTGACTCAATGATTGGCAGGTTTATCAGAAAAGCAAGTTCGCCTTGTTCAGGGGCTATGCTTAAGGGAATTGCGCTACCTAGGGAGTAGGCCAGATGCGCCTGCAGAGTGTTTGTTGGCCCTGCAGTGGCAGAGGATAAAATGGTCTGTACCAGGCTTAGGGGTACCAGGTAGGGTGGAATTCTACCCATGGCTAGACTGTCCACAGAGAAGCTCACCTCGCGCAGCATGTCTGACATCAGAGCTGTGACCAGTTGAGAATAGGCATGATCCACCTGCAGTACTGAGAAAATCTGTTTCAAAGAGTTCACTGTTTGTTTCAGTGCGACACTGTGTGTGTTGAGAATTACGACAGAATCTTTTAAGGATTTTCCCATGGTTTGCAGTGATTTGCTTTGAGCTGTCAGTTGTTCTCTCAGTTGAGGTATTTCCTCCTGGATCTCATTCACATGTCGTCTCACCGTGGCTATGCTGACTGCATTGACACTGGTGACTCCAATGTTGAACAAAGTTCCGACTGCTGCGGCGGCTCCGAGTAGGGCTCCCAGGAACCGCTTGGGACGCTTGGTTTGTCCGCTGAGATCTGCTTGTGTGACAGTCATCTTCTGAAGTTGGTACAGCATGTGTGTGATGTCGGCCTCTGCGTGAAACATAGCGTTCTGCGCCCATCGTTCTCCTGCCCAACTGGTTTCTGGTGCTGATGCTGTGTAGTGTGCTCTGTAGACATCACGGGGGTTGAGTCGGACATAGACCTTTTGGCTATGTGTTCTGCAGTTTGTGATCAGGAGTCCAGGTTGCTCTTTTAGGACGATGCCTGAGGCTGGACCCGGCGACACGATTTCAGGTTGCGACCACCCCCCTTGTAGGCTGATGTACAGGACAGTGATCCACAGCAGCATCCTGGTGACAGAGAGAGAGAGAGAGAAAGAACAATAGGTGAGCGCTACAGGTCCTTGTTTGGTCAGGACAGCACTCTTTCTTTTCATTAGCGGCTGTTCCCTAGGTGGCAGAGTTTTAGTGATGAGGCAGTGTGGAGGGAGTTTGGCCTGGTTAGTGCTAGTCCCCCCTCTACTGTCATGCCACAATGTTGAGTGTCTTTTGACTTGGTTCCGGTGGACCCCTCTGAAAATTGGTTCCTTCTGACTCCTGCCCATCTTGATCCGGTATGCAACGGGAGAGAGTTTGTCCACAATCTCATGAGGTCCTGTCCAGTGTGGCAGAAATTTCTTTGACAGCTGCTGGTGAGCTGTCTGAATTGGCGGGGCGAAACTGTAGTACCAGATCTTGGTCGTTTGAAAAGCGAAGGTCGTTCCCAGATGAAGTTCATCCAGATACTGGTGAGTGGTGTATGCTGTGGTCTGGGTGGTGTCATTGGGTGCTGGAAAGCATTCTACCAACTTTATGAATTGGCAGATGACCGTGAGAAAGTGTTCGTTGCCCCTCGTTGACCTGGGTAATGGTCCAACCCGGTCTATCTGGAGGTCTGACAATGGGAAGTTGACACCTCTTTTTTGCAGTGGTGCCCATTGGTTTGGGTTAGCCGGATGGAACTGGCAGCAAACCAGACATCCCTTGATGTATTGTGCTACATCCTGCTGCATTTCAGGCCAGTATGCCACCTGTTTCAGTGTTTCATACGTGGCTTTTGTGCGATGGTGTCCAGCACATGCTGTGTCATGCGCATGCATCAGTAGGACCCCCCTATGGGCCTGAGGAACCACAAGCGCAGGTGTAGTGCGGTCATCAGGGACATACCAGAGGATGTTGTGTTGTATGCACAGCAGGTGCCTGACATCGTTGAGACGTTTGGGGGTTGGAGCAGCAGACATGTCAGAGTTTGTGATAGGGTAGGTGGAGGGGTCTGAGAGGTGGTTTAACATAGCTTGGGTAGCGATGTTAAAGGCTTGTAGTTTCTGATGATCTGCATCATCCTGCATGGCATCTGCATCTTTTACATTTTGTTGAATTTGTGCGTCAAGTCCTGGGTATGGCTCTGAGTCTTTGGCTGGGTGCAGAGTGCAGAGCGGTGAACTTTTGGAGTTTAGGTCTGAGACGAAGTTCCCGCGGCTGGCTGGGGGGTCGTCCATGACCTGTGTGACCTGGCAGTTTACCTCAGATGATCTGGCTGATTGAAAGGGTAAAGGTTCTCGCACTTGAGCCCAAATTTTTAACTGTTTAAAGTCCATTAAGGGTTCAAAGCGGTCTAGCAGGTCTTTGCCAATGAGGAGAGGATATGAGTCCATTGGTGAGATGTACACAGGGTGTATGATGCTCATAGGACCGATTGTCAGGTGGATGGGAATCACCTGTTGCAGTTGAACTTCAGTCTGGCTGTAAGACTGCACATTCAGCATACACCTTTGGGGTTTAAGGGTCAAATTTTGGGCCTTAGCTCTGTTCTGGAGTCTGGTGAAAAGCTGGGATGACATAGCTTTATTAGCACTCTTCCAGACCTGTCCCAAATGAAACATGTAGCAGATAACTGTGACGATCTAGATATTGAAATAGAAAACCTAAACAATGTCTGTTCTAACACATTGGATGCCGTTGCTCCCATTCGAAAAAAGAGATTCAAAGAAAAACCACCAGCTCCATGGTATGACCATCACACAGCAGCCCTTAAAAAGGCAGCTAGAAAAATGGAAAGAAATTATAGAAGCACAAAGTTAGAAGTATGGCGCGCAGCATGGAAACAGAGTGTTAAACACTACAGACAGGCTATTAAAACCGCCAGATCTACATATCTTAGCAAGCTTATAAATGAGAATCATAATAACCCTCGTTTCCTCTTTAGCACAGTTGCGAAACTGACTAGAAACAAAGAACAAACAGAAACCAATAGTAAACTTCAACACAATAGTAACGACTTCATGAACTTCTTTTCTAACAAAATTTCGGCTATTAGGGAAAACATCGTAGCTACCCAGGCAGCCACCACTCTACCCATTAGTTCACTTAACACTAGACTACCATACGAACATCTTGATTCATTTAAACCTACTACAATAGATGAGCTCTCTAAACTAGTCACATCATCCAAATCATCGTCCTGTATATTAGACCCCGTTCCCACAAAACTACTTAAAGAAGTATTCCCTGTAGTGTCAACCCCGGTTCTAAATATCTTTAACTCATCGCTAGAAATAGGATACGTTCCAACAGCTTTCAAACTAGCAGTTATTAAACCGCTGATTAAAAAACCACAGCTTGACCAAGGAGAACTTAATAACTTTAGACCAATCTCAAATCTCCCTTTTCTTTCGAAAATATTAGAAAAGGTAGTGGCAAGCCAGTTACGCACATTCTTGACAAATAATAGTACATATGAAAAGTTCCAATCAGGATTCAGGCCCCACCATAGCACAGAGACAGCGTTGCTTAGAGTTACAAATGACCTCCTATTAACATCCGATCGTGGTGAAATCTCAATTCTTATATTACTAGACCTTAGTGCAGCATTTGACACAATAGACCACAGAATCCTACTCAATAGACTAGAAAACTATGTTGGTATCAGTGGTCAAGCGCTAGCCTGGTTTAGGTCATATCTAACCAATCGCTATCACTTTGTTTATGTAAATGAGGAAGAGTCATATCACTCCCTGGTTAAATACGGTGTACCGCAGGGATCAGTTTTAGGTCCTATCCTGTTCTCGTTATACATGTTACCCCTAGGAGACATTATCAGGAAACACAACATAAGTTTTCACTGCTATGCGGATGATACCCAGCTTTACATCTCCTCGCATCCCAGCGAAACACACACGTTTTCTAAGCTAAAAGACTGCATTAGCGATGTTAGTGACTGGATGGCACATAACTTTCTTAAGCTCAACTCCAATAAGACAGAGGTACTTATTATTGAACCAAATCGCTACAAACATAATATGTCAGATTACAAATTGCACATAGATGGCTGTACTGTGGTGCCATCTTCCACGGTTAGGAACTTAGGTGTGATGTTCGACAGCAACTTATCCTTTGATAGTCATATTGCCAACGTCTGCCGCACAGCATTCTTCCATCTTAGAAATATCTCAAAAATACGCCATATACTGTCTACATCTGACGCAGAGAAGCTTATTCATGCTTTTATGACCTCTAGAATAGACTATTGTAACTCGCTACTCGGGGGATGCCATTCAAATCAGGTCAACAAGCTTCAGCTAGTTCAAAACGCTTCTGCAAGGGTACTTACTCGATCTAAGAAGTATGACCACATAAGCCCAATTCTGGCATCTTTACACTGGCTACCAGTTAAATATCGCATCCAATTTAAAATATCATTAATCACCTACAAAGCTTTAAATGGCTTAGCACCCTCATAACTTAGAGAATTACTATCAGAATACAATCCATCACGCACACTACGGTCGCAAAATTCTGGCCTATTGATTATCCCTAGACTATCAAAAGTGTCTAAAAGTGGAAGATCCTTTTCCTACTTAGCCCCTAAGCTCTGGAATGATTTACCAACCGATGTCCGAGAATCAGACACAGTCGATCATTTTAAATCTAGACTTAAAACTTTTCTCTTCAACAAAGCATTCGCATAATTTGTCTAGTAAAGGTTCTTAACTCGCAATAGTTATTTTCACGGAACAAAGCACTCACGGTCATAACACAGACCAACCAAATAAATAAATAAAAACCTTTTCTACATGAACACTTAAAATGAATTGCATTAAATAGTTTGCCACCGTTTGCCACTGAACCTGCATTAACGACGACAGTGGGGCTTTCGGCCTTAGTCAAACGGTTTGGCACGTATGGTCGGGTTGCGATTTTGGTGCTTTCGTGTGTCTTGTGAATAGTATGCCATACAGACCCGTTTGCCACTGAACCTGCATTAACGACGACAGTGGGGCCTCCAGCCTTAGTCAAACGGGTTGGTATGTATGGTCGGGTTGCGTTTTTCGCGCTTTCGTGTGTCTTGTGAATAGTATGCCATACATACCCGTTTGCCACTGAACCTGCATTAACGACGACAGTGGGGCCTCCAGCCTTAGTCAAACGGGTTGGCACGTATGGTCGGGTTGCAATTTTGGCGCTATCGTAAGTCTTATGAATAGTATGCCATACAGACCCGTTTGCCACTGAACCTGCATTAACGACGACAGTGGGGCCTCCAGCCTTAGTCAAACGGGTTGGTATGTATGGTCGGGTTGCGTTTTTCGCGCTTTCGTGTGTCTTGTGAATAGTATGCCATACAGACCCGTTTGCCACTGAACCTGCATTAACGACGACAGTGGGGCCTCCAGCCTTAGTCAAACGGGTTGGCACGTATGGTCGGGCTGCGATTTTGGCGCTATCGTAAGTCTTATGAATAGTATGCCATACAGACCCGTTTGCCACTGAACCTGCATTAACGACGACAGTGGGGCTTCCGGCCTTAGTCAAACGGGTTAACACGTATGGTCGGGTTGCGATGTTTTTGGCGTCTTCTCCTGGTCCTGTAAATGGTATACAATATAGACCCGTTTGCCACTGAACCTGCATTAACGACGACAGTGGGGCTTTAGGCCTTAGTCAAACGGGTCGTCAGGTTTCATTTTCTCTTAAAAATCGGAAGGTGACCCTTATTTACCATATATACCCTCGCATTGGGCCCCCAATTTGCTAAATCCTCAACTGTGGATAATATTATTATGCCGCAATATTTAGTCTGTCTGGAACTAAGCTGAGTTAAACCACATCACTGTGTGACACTTCAATACATATGAACGGCTGCTACGCTAATACGATTTTGTTTTTCTCTCCCTGTCTCGTCCTCGACCCGAGGACGAGACAAACAGACCCAGTCCCGGTAGATGTGAAAGTCGGCACACCTCTGATCTACTGGCCGTCCTTCAACGTTATGCCCAGCTGATACCTGACCAACGATCACCGGCAGAACCGCTTAATCTCCGCTAAATCTCCATTTCCGTTCTCCCAAGGGTTTTTCCCTCCTAGGACTTATTTTTCCTCGGATAAAAGCACGGGGTTTTTTTTTCTCCTAGGGGGTTTTTCACCCCGGGGAGGCAGCCTTTTGGGCTTTACCTAGCTTCCTCTTCTATACGTTGCTTTAGTAATACGTGCAATTATAATATTGAGTCATAGCCGCAGCAAATTTAACTGCTCATGCTATCATGTATTCTGTTGTGCTATCTGTCGTTTTCTGTGCTTTTCACTGCTTCTATTTATGTAAAGCTGCTTTGAAACAATTGACTTTTGTGAAAAGCGCTATATAAATAAAATTGAATTGAATTGAATTGAGCTCCGGTGTCGACGAGGGCTTCTAGTTCGACCTAATTTTCCAAGGTGATGGATAGATATAGCTTTTTGGCTTCTCCTCTTTCGATCAGGTTTCCCAGGAGGCTTGGTACTGGGGCTGTTGTATTAATAGGCAGGCAGTTAAGGCTGGTTTCCTGTGACTCTGTAGGGAAGGAGACAGTTAACACAGCACTCTCTGGTACTTGCAGGCTTTGGTTGGTTGGTGTCTGAGATATTGTTTGTACGCCAAAGTCTTTGGTTTGTGAAATGAATAAGGAGTCGGGTTTGTCTTCGTGGTCCTGCTTGTGGGGCCTCTTTTGGATTAACTCCTTCAAAATTCTCAGAATCTCTGCTGATTCAGACGTGTCTGTGTCACTCTGTTTCTGGGGTAGTTTAGACTTAGCCTTGCTCTGTGTGTATCGAGACTGATCTCTCTGTTGACTTCTCGGACTGTTACCCGTATTTGATCTGCCAGGTGCAGGACGGTTACCTCTAGGTCGTCGGCCAGGTTCCCACGAGCCGCCACCCTTCTGGTTGTCTGATGAGTTTGGCCGGCTCCATGACCTCTCGGCGCGTCCCATTTGGTGCTTGGGACGAGCCCCTTCATGGCCGTACCATTCCTGGCTGGCTGTAAAGTCTCTTGACCCTCTGTTGAAAGGTCTTTCACTGTGGCGCGGTCGTGCAGTTCAGGGTACAGTTCAGAGACAGGGAGAATGACAGGGTTTTTAACAGTCTTTTCAGAGGCCGCTCTTTGTTTACCATAAGCTTTATGGGCCAAGTCCCGCAGCTGCCTGGTTGTCATCGTGCGAGGGCAGGCCATAACCCCTAAGTGTTGGCTTACTGTGAAATGAAGATTTCGCAGGAAAAGGGTCCTGAAGTTAAAGTCCTCCTCCATTCCTGGCTCATTCCGTGAGCCAAAGTAAGCTCGCCTGAGTCTGTTGTAGTAGGCCTGTGGAGTTTCGTTTCTGCTCTGTTTGAGGTCCATTGCTGTAACTAGTCCATGTTCTGACTCTGGATCCGAAAACTCTTCTATTAAAGCCTTTTGCAGCTGCTTGTAATCCATCTTGACGTTTTCTGGCTGCCGGTCAAGGAAACTCCTCACCTCACGACTGGAAGTAACCCGTAGCAGATACAGTTTGTCTCTTGTGGTTACATTTGGCAGTGTTTGCAAATAAAAGTCAATGTCCTGCAGGTAAGAGTGGATATCATGGCCACCTGCAGGGTCTGGGGTAAATGTTGGGATATTTCTAGCCAGCTTGTCGAGGTCTTTGGGTGCCACGCCGGGCATGTCTGCAGGTGACCTCGGGAAATTTGTTTGTTCCCACCCCTCTGTGGTAGTGAGAGGTTCTGGGATGCTGGCTGATGTCTTTAACAGTGGGCTCCCGCCCCCCTTTTCAACAGAAAAGCTTTGGTGGGGGGGTGCAGGCTCACTGGTTGAATGAAGGGGAAAGGTTGCTTTTTCCCTTACTCGCCCAGCTTGCAGTTTATATACATAAATGAGTTCTCTTTGGGCGAAGTCCAGGTCGTCCCTAGCCTGGTCTCGTTGCTGAACCAGAGCTCGACCTTCATCTCGAGACGCTCGCAGGTGATTCTCACAGGCCTTCAGCTTGGCATCACGTTCCTTCAGTTCTGCCTTTGCTCTCACCAGAAGATGTTCAGCCTGCTGAAGCTTTCCAGACAGCTCTTCTCTGGCTGTCTTTTCCTGTTGCTCCTTGTGCTCTGTGTCTGTGCGGAGTTTTGACAAGGCCTCTTGGAGTTGTCCAATCTCGTCCTTTAGCCTCCAGTGTTCCTCCTCCGTCGATGGGTGTTGATCCTCTAATCCCTGTGTCAGCTGATCTAGACGATTCTGCGCGTCCTCCTGATTCCTCCGTGCCTCTGCCGCTTGGAGCTGTAGAGCTGCTGCATCCTGTTCCAGTTGGGCGATGTTCCTTTCGCCCAGTTTAAGCTGGATGATGAGGTTGTGAGCGATGGCACCTGTGATCTTGGCTATATCCTTGTGACTGTAGCTCCTCGTTGGGTCGTGGGCTATGAATTTGTCCAGGGTGCCGTCGAGTTGCTCTCTTTCCAAGTGTTGCAGTTCATTGGCGAGGTTGGGCAGGAGTTCAGATGTCACAGCGCTGAGCCAGGCCTCTAGCTGGTTCCAGTGGTTGACAGGGCTTGGTGATCTGGACATGTTGACACACTGATAGAAGAGAAAACACAAAGAGCCAATGCGAGTCCGCACAGTTCAACGAACTACGGCAATAAAAAAGGTATATATATATATATATATATATATATGTGTGGGCTATGAGCTTATTATCAGGGCCTTTCTCCAGCGGCACAGATAATCAGTGTGGGGGGGGAAAAAAAGGGGAAAAGTTTAGTAATTTGTCGCTTTGTTAAAACCTATAGGTCGCCTTGGACATTTGGTTTATCGAGCGTATTACTAATGAATTTTCCTTATGGTTTGTGCAGTTTTGCTCTTTCAGCCCAAAATAAAGTGAATCAAAATAATTAAAATTAATTAACTATAATGATAGAAATAAACTAAAACAAAATAAAATAAAGAATGAGGAGAGGGTAGGTTGCTGGAAATTAAATAGGAACGGAAAAGAGAGGAAAAATAAACAAATAAAAAAAAAACAAATAAAATGAAAATAATACTAATAAAATAAAATTAAAATGGGAATTGAGACAGCCAACAGACGAAGTCCTAAGGCTGGGAAATGATGAGGATAGGAGGTGGAAAAGGGGTTTCCTGTTTCAGCTTAGCAGGTTCTCTACCCTAGATTTGATGACAGGGCCTTACAGGGAGAGGGCACTATGGAGTCATGCGAGCTAGGGGAGTGGCTTAGCTAGAGTGGCTGGGCTAGACCCAACGTGAGAGGGATCTGGTGCCTCTAGTGGCTACAGAGGGGAGAAAAATGCATCTCTTTTACACTAACACCTGTTGACTATTTAAGACAACCCAGGGTGGAACACAGAGACAAGGCGCTTCCCTGAGCACGCAGCCAAGAGTGCCGGGCCTTCTGCCCTCCCCACCTCGACCGCTCAACAGTCACGCCCTTCACACCGCCAGACCGCACTCAAAGGTGTCACCCACCAACTGGCACTGCCGCTAGGGCTTTGTGTGTCAGCTGGCACGGTTAGCGATTGGAGTGCCCGGTGGCAGAGGTCGCACTGTGTCTTGCTGCCTAAGGTGCTAAAGGAGGGAGCTACCGCAGCACCCCGACTGTACACACTCGAGTCAGTTCCGCGGGACCGGTCTCTTGTAGAACTCACCGCTGGCGAAGTCCTGATTCATCTATCAAGTGTTAGCTTTAAAGAGATGCACAGGGGCTTATCCTATTGCACCAGTTAAAACATAAATGAATTCACTGAGAATGGGACTTATGGGGCTGAATTCTATTCACAGTAAAGAATTGATTCAATTAAAATTTAAAATAAATCAAACTGCATTAAATTTAAATTTAAACTTAATTAAAATACAATCTCTACAATAGAAAAGAGAACAGGAAAGTAAGGAGCGAGAGAGAACAGCAAAAATGAAATAAAATAAAATAAATCAAAATAAAATAAAAATTAAATAAAGAAATAATAAATTAATAAAGCCACAGCAATATTAATTATTATTTATCATTTAAGACCATAACATTCAATACGTAGGAAATAAAACTACAAAGTAGTAGAATAACCCAGTTATTGAAGTAAGGCCAAAATTCCAAGTTTGACTCCTGTCATACACTTCCCAAAAGAGTTTATGAGAGGGCCAAACGAACTTTCCCCACCAGATGGCGATATTTCGCCCAACAAACAAAGAAAGCGGAAGTCAGGCTTAAAGTAAAGGAGAAGGAGAAGTGTTAGACACTCAAGACTGACATCTAGTGTTAGAACTAGGTAGTACGCTTTAAACTGACAAAGATTCGCTTCTATTCAACAATTACATCGGCGGCCGCTCCGTTGCTAAGACGACGGATGTAATTTGCTCATGTTTGCGCTGCCTATTTTAATTTTGGCTTAGTTACCGGGACACGCAATAAACAAAGAGTCCAACGTGCTTTATCGTACGTTGTGACTATAAATACTTGATCAAGTTTTCATCTCCTTAAAAAAATTGAAGTCTTACCCTCGGGGCTTACAATTTTAAAAATCCACGTACGTGAATAAAATGGAAAAATACAATAGACAGCTTCTCTAATTGTAAATCATTTCCTGGAGATTAAACAAAAAGGCCTTATCAGATGGGAGTACTCACTCGACCACCGCTTCGCTCTACATAAAGGAATTCTACTCTTTATTAGGCGGAATCAGACAGTAATGCAGCGTATCAAAGTGTTTTTAATACGGTTACCTTAAAGACTGCAGTTAGCTATACATAACAGGGGCGCGAGTCTGTTACGTCCTGAAAATGATACAGGAAAATACATTTTCATTCATAAAAATAAAGAACGAAATCAGTTATAGCTGATAGTTCTTTTTCATTCACACAATGCAAAAACACATTTGATTTGTAACTGGTTTGCTCAGAAAATAATGTTTAAATCTGCCCGCATTCTCCACCATTAATATGTAGCGATTCAGCGGGAGGAGGGGAATAAAGTTATTTGAAACACTATAAACCTCCGACTGTAATACTACGGGGATTCCCAAGGGAATCTTAGATTTTAGCTCAAAAGGGAATATTATGTATAACTAACTGTAATTAATTATACAAGTTTATCAGGTTTTACCTGGCGTAGCAGAATTAATAATAACAATTAATTAATATGTTCGTCCACCGAAGACATATATCCATAATCGTATATTAACGTCTAAGAAATGTTAATTTCATGGCCTTTAAAATTAACCTTCTTACTGATATACAGTGCTACTCGCAGCGTGTAGCTGGATCAAAAGGCAGAAATAGTGACTTTAATTTCGTGAGCATTGAACACAGAAACAATTCAATTGTGAAAATGCAAAACCGGTTTATTAACTACAAAACGAAGTACACACAATGACTAACTAAACATACACATATACAATAACATAAAACATAGATGAGAAAGAAAAGACTGAAAAGCTAGAGAGAGAGTAAAAGATTGGCAAAAACACTATTGCTTAACATCTGCACAAACCATCGGAAAATCTCTAAGGATCCCCTTAATTTTCATAAGGGGTAAAGCTTAAACATCAGCGAGTAGAACAAGGTTAATACTTGCATTTGGCTCTTTGTGATGTAATACGAAGTTTCTTGTGCGCGCGGGTGCGAGCAGAGAGAGAGAGAGAGAGAGATAATCCAGGTGTGCTCGTAAGTCCGTTTGGTTGTTCCGTATGGCGGAGTGTTCCGCGTAAATTGTCCGAACTCGAAGTGCAAAGTGCAAGCCAGGAAATTGCTGTCCCGAAGAGAAGGACAGGGCTCAGAGAAAAGATGATGAATCCGAGGGACTCTGGGTGAGTCTCAGCGAGTTTCCGAGCGATTGAGCGCTGAGCGCTGAGCAACTGAGCAACGATGGCTTGGACGATAGGCCGTTTTGACCTTTCACGCGCCCAGCCCATTTTAGGTGAAATGACCAATGTGCGAAGTGTTCAATCGCGCGGGAAACAAGCCTTTGTTCTTTCAGACATCACATTTGCGTAAATGCCAAATGATAAAAGTTTGTTTCCATAACTCTTCAAATCGATATTAAATGACATTGATGCGGCTTATGGTAATATGATACATAGAAATGATTAGGAAATAAAGAGTGGATTAATTTGATACTAGACAAGACGTGGGTTTAAGATCACGTTGAATAATAATTTCATACCTAAGATATGAACCATGCTACAGTGAACAAAATCTAACTAGAGTGTTAACACACAGTTACATCACACATACACGATCATGCAGTAAAGGGATATAAAATATATATACATTTAAACAGCTCATTGTGATCTTTAAATGTGGTTTCATCAGAGACATATAGTCCGTGCCCCCCCTGCTGTGTCTCTGGCGACTGTGGACTCTGGTGGAATTCCTTTGAACTTCCTTTGAAGACGGCATTTGTTTTAATTGTCGCCCACTTTACAGCCTTGATAGGTGATAGAGGAGACAGGGTTATCTAATTATCACAATTTTAGGGCTGTTGAAATCCAGATGCCAAATGGCCCCAATCTGACTCCGAGCCATTTGCTACACCTGTTACTTCTCCATTCAATCTTTTCTATCATATTTAGCCATTTTTTAGCTCCATTAGACAATTAACAAATAAAAACACTTTAGCAATATTACAGTAGTCTTTTATACATAAACGTCAAGCTTATCATCCTCTCTCCCATATTACTTTTTCTACACTGCAAATGTCATGTCCTCTGTCTGACGTTTCATGTTTGTGTGTTTTCTTGTTGTCTGCACGTGGGTTTTGTTTTGACAGCTCTCCACGCGCGCAGCTGTCAGTGCGCGCCCACCTCCTCTCTCATTCATTATCCTGTTAGCTCCACACCTGTCAGCCCTTACTCTAATCCTTCTCTCTATTTAAGTCTCTCACTCTCACTCCTTGTTGTCAGTCCGTTGTTGTAGCTGAACGCTCAATTCGCTGATCTCCATAGCTTTAGTATTTGAAAGACCAAGTTCACGACCAAGTTTCTGTGTTAAGACTGTTATTGCACTTTGATCACTCACCGTGTTTTGTCTCGTCCAGGCTCCAGGAGTTCTCTCACTATTTGTGCACTTCACTTCTCAGTCCGCTATCTTCGCCAGCCGCTTGAATCTCTCCTGTTGGATTATTTCTGCCCGATTCGGACAGCTGCAGCATCGCGCCCCTTGGTGCGCGGTTCTCATGACGTTTGCTGCCAACTAGAACTCTGCTTCCTTTGACCACTGGAATTATTACCAGGCTGCTGACTGTCCTCTTTTGGACATACTGTGTGACTCTCTTTTGCCTTAAATAAATATTATTTTCTGCACCTGCAATTGAGTCCTCGTTCTGTGAGCCATGACAGCAAATGTTTTTCAAGCAGTTCCTTACTTAATTAATGTTTCTCTTTCAATTCAATTTGTTTCATTTGTCAAGTAATACTATTGTTTCCTTTAGTCTTAAGCACAAAGATTTTTCATTGGATTAAGATTTAAATTATAGATGTAAAAACCTCCTTTCAACCTATATATACCATTTACTTATAGTTTTACCTATAATCTCTTATTACTTTATTATATAAATAATATATTATTATTATTATTTTACTTATATTATTTCACTTCACTGCTAGCTCCTTTCATCCACAGCACTCAGTCAGGCCTGCACTCACTCTATTTATAACATACACCCAGTCATTCACACTTTAAACATGACACCACTTGTTTTTCACTGTTGAGGATCCTTTCCACTTTTACTCACACAAACTTTTTATCATGCATTAGGGCGGTATCCACAGAATAATATTTTATCCATTCAGACCTCTATTATATAACATATATAAAGAGCTGTTTCATAAAAATCAATTCTGTCCGTGCAGACCCCTGTCCACTTTTTAACACTTTTGTTTCATGCTCTATTTATTTATGTTTTATTTTTTATATCATTTTTATCTATACACTGTAAAATATGCAGCATTAATGTCAAATTAACATATATGTTTGTTACCTTAAAATAACAAAATAAAACATGAATGGCTTGCAAAACCAAAGTACTTTTCCTTATTTTACAGTGTATTCGCTTATTCCATAAGCATTTTTAATAGTCTGTTCCAGTCTACCTGTATCCGTCAAGGCCCTCTTACAGAGTAAACACAGATTATTTAATTTTATCTTTTTTTTTCATACACTGTAAATAAAATGCAGTATTGATGTCAAATCAACATATATCACTACTTAACCTATTAAGGCAAAAACATGGATTGGCTTGCACCATCACATAACTTTGTCTTAATGCTATCATTCATTTACAGTGTATCAGCTTACACCATAAGCATTTTTAATAGTCTGTTCCAGTCTATCTGTATCCATCAAGGCCCTTTTACAGAATAAACACAGATTATTTAATTTTATCCTATTTTCTTTTCCGTACACTGTAAATGATATATTGTATTAATGTCAAATCAACATCTACATAGTTACTTAAACTAACAAAGTGCAACATGTATTGGCTTCCAAAACCAAATCACTTTCATTTTTATACAATTATGCATTTACAGTGTATCCGCTTATTACATCTATCAAAGCCTTCTTGCAATAAGCATTTTTATAATCTGTTACAGTCCATTTGTATCCGTCGAGGCCCTCTTACAAATAAACACAGATTAATTTTATTTCTGTTTAATGCTATCTTCGAAGCCCACTTAGCTATTAAACTATTATCTGTTCCAGGTTAATGCTGTCCAATCAAAGGCCCTCTCAGCAAAACCACAGATTATCCACCTGAGCTCAGGAATTTTTTCCTCTTTATCATTTCAAACAAATCACACCATGCAATCCTTGGAAGTGGAACCCTTTTTAACTGTATTAATCTTAGTTCTTATATTGGAAGAGCATTGTGAAAGTCTTTCCACCATGAGCCAACCCAGATGAGCAACACAACAGTAAACCAGTAAATAAGCAAAAACTGCTTACCTGGTCCTGTGTATGCCGCTCATCCAAACTTAGCCCACAACGGTCATCCACCTCCATGCTCCTTTCCAATCCCATCCTCGTCGCCAAATGTTGTGGATTTTTTTAGTGATTATGAAAAATAATTTTCAACAGAGGGTTCCATTGCCAAAAGATGACTTTATTGCATACAACAATAAGGCCGAGTTGGTGGCCAAGCAACGAAAGAGTCTTTTTCAGAATGCAACCTAATATACAGTTCTCTAAAAGTTGAAACCCCTCCCATGTAGTTGTTTTTAGCATGTTTTTATGTTTGACAGGTGTTGTGACTTCATTCCTTCCAAATGTCAGCCTATGCATTTTTAGCTCCAGTATGCTCTCAGTTACCATATTTTAAACCCTGCATACATTGCAGTCTTTAAGACTGCTAGTCTTCAGCTTACAAGCATGAGACATGTTTACTTGCAAAACACATTTGAATCTGAATACCATGTTCACCAAAGATATAGTTCTGAATTAAAAAAATCTTCTTCACCACCCGCGCGACGCTAGCCCACCCACGACGCTAGCCCTTTCGAGCCCACCCGCGCGACGCTAGCCCTTTCCGGGGCCGAGATACGGCCGCCCCACACGGTATTTTCCCACGGCCGTTTCTCGGGCGCCTCGGGTCCGGGGCCTTCGCCCTTCGGGTCGGCGGCTCCGCCCGAGGGGCCCTTTCCGAGGAGCCCTCCCTCGAGTCTCTGGCCCTTTCCCGGGCCGAGATACGGCGGATCGTCGCGGAATTTTCGCTCGTCCGGAGCTCCGACGCCCCTAGCGTCCGCCTCAAAGGTCACGCGGCCGGTCTCGTTCGAAAGGTCCGTCCCGGGGCTTTCCGACGAGCCCGGCCTCGAGTCCGTGCGACCCCGCCCGCCGGAGATACGTCCGGTCGAAGCTCGCGGAGATTCCGACGGCCGTATCTCAGGCGCCCCGGGTCCGGGGCCTTCGCCCTTCGGGTCGGTCGCTCTGCCGGAGGGGAGCTTTCGAACGAGCCTACCCGCGACCCTCTAGCCCTTTCGCCGGCCGAGATACGGCGGTCCCTTTCCGGATTTTCCCAGGGGCGCAGCTCGGGCGCCTTTGCTCCGATCGACTCGCCCTTTGGGTCGGTTGCTCCACCGGAGGGGACCTTTCCAACAAGCCGACCCGCGTCTCTCTAACCCCAAGCCCGGCAGAGATACGGCGGTCCCTCCGCGGATTTTCCCACGGCCGCAGCTCGGGCGCCTTTGCTCGGATCGACTCGCCCTTTGGGTCGGTTGCTCTACCGGAGCGGCCCTATCCAACGAGCCAACCCGCTTCTCTCTAACCCTAAGCCCGGCCGAGATACGGGGTACCACTGCTGGACATTTAAACGGCCGTAGCTCGGGCGCGTTTGCTCGGATCGACTCGCCCTTTGGGTCGGTTGCTCTACCGGAGCGGCCCTATCCAACGAGCCAAAACGCTTCTCTCTAACCCTTATCCCGGCTGAGATACGGGGTACCACCGCTTGAACTTTAAACAGCCGTAGCTCGGGCGCCTTTGCTCGGATCGACTCGCCCTTTGGGTCGGTTGCTCCACCGGAGGGGACCTTTCGAACGAGCCAACACGCATCTCTCTAACCCTAAGCCCGGGCGAGATACGGCGTACCACCGTCTGACTTTTAAACGCCCGTAGCTCCAGCGCACTAAGTCCCAGGACTTCGCCCTTTGGGTCGGTTGCTCTACCCGAGGGGAGCTTTCCAACGAGCCAACCCGCATCTCTCTAACCCTAAGCCCGGCCGAGATACGGAGTACCACCCATTGATATTCCCACGGCCGTAGCCCCGGAGCCCTTCGCCGCAGCCCTTCGGGACACCCACCCTCGGACGCCCCGCGGAGGGACCTTTCCAACGAGCCAACCCGCGCCTCTCTAACCCTTTCCCCGGCCGAGATACGGAGTACCACCCCTTGATATTCCCACGGCCGTAGCTCCGGAGCCCTTCGCTGCAGCCCTTCGGGACACCCACCCTCGGACGCCCCGCGGAGGGACCTTTCCAACGGACGGTGGCCCCTCTACCCGCCCACAGTGCACCCGAGGCCGGCCTCGGAACCCGCCACGGACACCCTGGAGCCCGTACCCGGCGCACCGTTCGGTCCCGGGCACCCACTCTTAAGCACTCCCCCTGGCCTAAGCCCCATACTCCCGGCCCCTCTGGAGAACCAAACCGTTGGTCAACCTGAAACGATCTCCAACCGTTGGTCAACCCGAAAGTACTTCCAGCAGTTGGTGAAGAAGTTTATTTTAATCCCAATTTACATGAATATGAGTTTACCATTATAATCACATGCAATTTGTTTACCATGAAGTTATTCATTATGTCAGGTGTTATGCTGGGGGTGGGTCAGTCAGGAGTTTAAAAACATGGGCCTTATGTGGTAGGAGTTGTAAAAGCCATCTGTGTGGAACAGATGTGTGTATTCATGTTTCAGGGCACAAAGGGTTTTAGTATTAGCAAATAGCCAAGGGTCAAATAGGTCAAGGAAAGGAGACACTGGTCTGAGGGATGTCATGTGGTTTTTGCCTGAACAGAAACATATTGTTTTAAGCATGGAGGAGGGGAGGGAACCAAAACCTATATATTACCAGGCCATGGCTCAGAGGGCCAGACTGATTTTGGAGGACCCTCCTAGGATCACACTCTGGTTCTGGGGGGGGTCTCGGCTTTTTATTTGTCCGGATAATAAAAGTCTATCTCTTGAAATCAAAACCTAAGACTGAAGATTGTTTCATTTGAGGAAAAGGAAAACCACAACATTTGGTGCCGAAACCCGGGATAGAAAAGAGCTGGACAGACGAACCACCTGGAAGAACCTGACGAGCAACACAAACAACGTATGGCCATATACAAGGTAAGCACTTTTTGCTTATTAATTAGGTTTGTGTTGTTGGCCAGAATTTGCTCCAGGTGGTGAGAAATTTAAGCTCTTCTAAATTTAAGGACCATATAGGTGAACTGGGTTTTGATTTCAAGGGTACAATCTAATTAAGGCATGCATGCATGAATCTGTATTAAGTTACTTTGGCTTTGATGATCACGGTGAATTGAAACAGATTTTAAGTTAAGAGAATGCGCAAGAGTTTGTATTCAAGGGTGCATATGTCTACGTTTGTCGAGGAAGTGTATAACGTAGAGGTTTAATTTGGTTTAATTTGAAGTTAAAAGTTTAAATCATTACGTCGGGGAAGTGCAGTAATGATTGTTTAATTGGTTAATGTAAAAAAGGTTTTTGGTTTATAGGTTATCAAACAAACATTTGAAATTTAAGGTTTGGTAAAAACAATTGACACCAGATGGGACATCAAAAAGAGCACAGAACCTGAGAACACAGCTGGCTTTCTCGATGGACAATGCAATCAGGTGGCCACCTATTAATCAATCAATTTTGCTTGTTTAAAGATTGTATTGTTCACCTGAGAGGGCTCAGGGTGGTCAAATCTCAAATGCTCCAAATTTAAGAATAAAAAGGGGAAATTAAAGATTACTCGCCTAAATGATAAGAATAAATGGTTTCATTTTCAAAAAGGAATGTGTGCTAGGACAGATGATGGTTTATTGAGTGAATGAGTTTTATTTTTGTCGTTGAGTGGCTTGGATAAAAATTTAATGTTAAGTTGAGAAAATGCCTAAGAAGTTTCGCGAACCTGAGTGTTACCGTGTCGGGGCAGACACGTTGGGGTTCGGAGAGAAGAGTAATCAAATCCTGTGGGTCAGGTACGGTCTGTGTGTTATTTGTCTTGTTGTTTCGAAAGGCCCGGGCTGATGAGAGATATTGTTTTTGTTTTATTTGTCATGTCGGATTGGTAAATTGTGTAAGTGAATCTTTTCCATGTCGACTGAAGTGTAATGGAAAGATGAACTTGGCCAGGTAGTCTAGATAGAGTTGTTTTATTTTATTTGTGTGAGAATGCAATGTGTCTGTGCTAGCATGAGTCTGTGTGAGAGCAAGTCTGAGATGAGGAAAGGTGGGGGCTGAGTGAGTAGTGAGTGTGTCTTTCTCCTGTGGCTCTGCAGAGAGCACAGAGAGGTGTTGTGTTACACTAAAGTGGAGTGAAGGATTGTTTAAAACTGTGGAGAGGGAATACAGTTTGTGAAAGATGTGAATATGAGTAAGATATAAGTATGAATATAAATACGATAAGAATAAGAGACAGTTATAAATGCTGGGTAATAAATATGATATTGGAAGGTATTGTGGAGTTATTGTAGCCACAAATATAAATTTTTATAGTAAAGTACGCAGGTACTTCTAATATCTGAATAACTCATTTAAATGATTGATTTAAATAAATGAGTGTGTGCTCGATAGGAAAAGTATAGCTTGCCCAGAAAAGCACAAAAGTGTGTGATGGAGTTTAACATTATTTGAAGAATCTTGTTTTAAGGACACATTGGGAATCTGAGTAATTATTTGGAAAGTAGATAAATTGGACAAATAAAAAACAATAAGATTGTGAAGTGGTTAAAATGAGAAATAATTATAAAATATAAGGTCTGTTATATTGCAAAGAAAAGATTATGGCAGTCAGATTAATGGAAAAATAAGGATTAAACAACTGTTGTGTGGAGAATTAGAAAATAGAATAATTGGATGTTCAAATGAGGAAACATTTGATGTGGCATTGTGTGAGAAGAAATATAACTAAATAAAAATATTAACTAAAAAAAAGAAAAAGAAGAAGAGATAATTAACAATCAAGGAAATGCTTAGAGAGAGAGAGAGAGAGAGAGAAAGAAAGGGAGGGGAAAACAAACGGTCACCAGATTTGACCTGTAAAGGTCAACTCTCATTGCTCGAGGGAATTGTGGGATTAAGCAAAATCTAGCAGAAAAACAGAGGTGAAGCATCGAAAGAGAAATAACAAATTAGAGAAAAAAAGAGTAGAGACCAAGTTATTAAAGTGGAAATAAAGATGAAAAATTAAAAAGGACAGAAAAATTATTAAAAGGTGAATGACACAGATAAATTATATAAAGAAAAAATATTTAACAAAATGAAGAGGAGTCTTCATCTGATGATTGAAGGTGGTCACAAAATAAATTTTATTTTAAATTGAAAGGCAATATTTTGCAATGGGTTAAGTTAAACCTTGAAAGGCTGAAAGCTCTGATCCTTTGACATACAAGAAAGTGACTAAAAAGCTGGCAAGAAACAGACAATGAAAAACTGTGTGTGACATCAAAGTGTTGGAGTTGCAAAGAGAGGAGTAACTCATAAACTGGACTGAGAACACATTCTATTTGAATGGGACTATAATTGAACTCAAGCAGTGAAGGGGGCACTGCATATGGTCAGAGACAATTACAAGGATGAAACACCAAAAAGACTGAGTGGAATCCAGAAAGAGACTCACAAAGACAATAATTTTCTTGGCGACAAGAGAAAAACTGGACACTGAACTTTCCATCTTCATACAAGCCGTTGAGTGAATAAGGGGAAAGAGTAAACAGCCGTTCAATGTTTAGTAAAGACCTTGATACTATAGGGACACAGACAATATTTATGAGAAAATCAGCTAGACAAAATTAAAGGCTGATCAAGAACTTATGTTGTTAGGTGTGACTACCTTTTCTGAAATCAAATCAGACACCTATTAATCTGACAGGAAGAAATGCATAATGAAAATTTGTTTTTTTTTTAAATTTGGTATTCTACAAGAGGAAGTTAGAACTCCAATGATGGTACTAAGCTAAAAAGCAAAGATAAAAGGCATAGAACAGCTATGACAGAAAGGAAAATAAAATGGATAAAAGAAATAAATTGAAATCACATCTTAGGATATTAAAAAAGGTAAACAAGAAAAAGCTGTGAGAATAGAGAAAAGAAATAACTAATTTTTGTAACAAACTTAGCAATTTAAGCAAATAAATCTAGTCACGATTTAAGAGCAATAAATGATAAGAAAAGATTGATTTTCCAAAAACTACATACTTTGCTGACAAGTGTTTCTCCATTTGATAAACATTTTTACTGTGAATTCAGATTTGGATAAGAAATAGATACTTGCATTTAGGTATTTACTCATGAGGAAAAAACATTATACAGGTTTAGAATGGATGAACTACTATTCCAACATGCGGAAAGTTAATTTGGTTGATTAATGCTAAGAAAGTTGATAAAATGATTGGTTGTCATTGAGTTATAGGCACACAGGAGAACAGTTGATTCTGCCAGCATGGGCAAACAGATGCGGAAGCTAAAAAGGGCCTCAGAGTGTCAGGAGATCTTTTTAGATTGTATAGAAGTAAAACAAATTAGCGTCGCACACCTGAAGTAGATAGGTGCGTGGGATAAGAAGACACAAAGTCTCGTAACATACACAAAAGGCAATTCCCGCACACTATCTGCTTGCTGAAAAAGTTTTTAATAATCGTTGCGTTGCAACGTTTCGATCTTACGATCTTCCTCAGGCAACTGCAATAGTTACAAACAACATCCAATTTCAAATAAACAAATGACCAATCACAGTTGGGAAACATCAAGTCACATGATAAATAGATCATTCAGAGTCGTCACATGATACGAGCTCAATCAGATAAACACATTAGGCTATATCATTTTGCATCTGTAATACAGTAATCATACAAGAATAATCGCACTTTCAAAGCATCACATTAAAAAGTGCTTCATCATTTAGTCCTAAGGGGGATAATGTTTGAAGAGTATAAATCCAATAAAGTTCACGTCTCTGTAATAGTAGATCAATATCTCCGCCTCTAGGTGGCATTTTTACCTTTTCAATTCCACAAAAGCGTAAAGAGGAAACGTCATGATTGAATGCATTAAAATGAATAGCCACAGGGTAATTCATATCCTTTCTTCTAATTGAACTCTAGTGTTCACTTATTCTTTGCTTAAGTTGACGTGTCGTTTTTCCCACATATCCCAAACCACAAGGACAGCGGATCAAATAAATCACATGAGTAGAGACACAGGTGATAACTGACTTAATATCAAACTTTTTTCCGGTTCTGGGATGACAGAAATAAAAAGTTTTAGAGGTGTTGTTACATTGTGCACAATTTCCACAACGATAATTTCCATTATGTAAAGGACTAATTATTCTTTGTGTGGGACTCGGTGTAGTACTCTGAAAACGCGCGTGTACAAGACTATCTTTTAGGTTCTTCGCCCTTCTAAATACAATCAATGGAGGATCTTGAAAAGTGACACTTAATTCTGAATCGGATGACAACAGGTGCCAATGTTTTTTGAAGATGGATCTCATTAGGTGAGACTGAGAAGAATGAGTGGTAATGAAAGTAAAAGAATGTTTTTTAGCTACTCTAGTCTTCTTTTTTAACAATTCTGCACGTGTCTTATGGAGAGTTACATTAAAGGCTTCATCAATCCATTTGGCGGGATATCCCCGATCTACAAATTTCTTTTTCATAATTGAAGCCTTCTCAATGAAATCCGTGTCAGAATGGCATATTCTTCTTAATCGGGAGAATTGACTTTTGGGAAGACCCTTTTTCAAAGAAATAGGATGAAAACTGTTAGCTAATAGTAATGTATTACGATCAGTTTCTTTAGTGAATAAGGTCGTAATCAATTTCCCATCATTTTTCAAGATCCACATATCAAGAAAGTGCACTTTAGTGTCATTGATCTCACAAGTGAATTCCAAATCCTCAATAAAGTTGTTCAAGAGGGACACAAATTTTAGAACATCATTGTGATCGCCCAAGAAAATACAAAACACATCATCAATGTATCTGTACCATTTCAAGATCTGTGAACAATAAGGATTTTTTTCAGGATTAGACACAAAACAATGTTCAAAATGTCCAACAAACAAATTAGCATAATTAGGGGCAAAAATCGAACCCATAGCTGTCCCACTAATCTGAAGATAATAGTCTTTATCAAAGCTGAAATAGTTATATTTTAGAACATATTTCGCCATGTCAATCAGAAAATCAGTCGGAGGTGTAACATCACTCCGTGTGGACAGATAATACTTAAGGGCATCTAATCCCCTCTCATGTGAGATGTTGGTATATAGACTAGTAATGTCCAAAGTAAGTAACAGAGCATTCTCAGGTAAATCATGTAACTCAGAAATCTTGTTAATAAAGTCAGTAGAGTCCATAATGTAGGCAGGTAAGGCCTGTACATAAGGTTTAATGAAATAGTCCACATATTGAGATAAAGGAGATAACAGGGAATTGGTCTGTGCTACAATAGGACGACCTGGGGGGTCTATTAACCTCTTATGTATTTTAGGCAGGGTATAAAACACAGGTCTCACAGGATGTAAACAGTACAAAAATTGAAACTCAGATTGAGATATCCAACCTAATGCTTTAGCATTTTCCAAAAGCTTTAGAACTTCAATTTGGAACTCATGTGTAGGGTCATTCGGTAGTTTTTTGTAAAATTTTAAGATTTCTGAGTTACATGATTTACCTGAGAATGCTCTGTTACTTACTTTGGACATTACTAGTCTATATACCAACATCTCACATGAGAGGGGATTAGATGCCCTTAAGTATTATCTGTCCACACGGAGTGATGTTACACCTCCGACTGATTTTCTGATTGACATGGCGAAATATGTTCTAAAATATAACTATTTCAGCTTTGATAAAGACTATTATCTTCAGATTAGTGGGACAGCTATGGGTTCGATTTTTGCCCCTAATTATGCTAATTTGTTTGTTGGACATTTTGAACATTGTTTTGTGTCTAATCCTGAAAAAAATCCTTATTGTTCACAGATCTTGAAATGGTACAGATACATTGATGATGTGTTTTGTATTTTCTTGGGCGATCACAATGATGTTCTAAAATTTGTGTCCCTCTTGAACAACTTTATTGAGGATTTGGAATTCACTTGTGAGATCAATGACACTAAAGTGCACTTTCTTGATATGTGGATCTTGAAAAATGATGGGAAATTGATTACGACCTTATTCACTAAAGAAACTGATCGTAATACATTACTATTAGCTAACAGTTTTCATCCTATTTCTTTGAAAAAGGGTCTTCCCAAAAGTCAATTCTTCCGATTAAGAAGAATATGCCATTCTGACACGGATTTCATTGAGAAGGCTTCAATTATGAAAAAGAAATTTGTAGATCGGGGATATCCCGCCAAATGGATTGATGAAGCCTTTAATGTAACTCTCCATAAGACACGTGCAGAATTGTTAAAAAAGAAGACTAGAGTAGCTAAAAAACATTCTTTTACTTTCATTACCACTCATTCTTCTCAGTCTCACCTAATGAGATCCATCTTCAAAAAACATTGGCACCTGTTGTCATCCGATTCAGAATTAAGTGTCACTTTTCAAGATCCTCCATTGATTGTATTTAGAAGGGCGAAGAACCTAAAAGATAGTCTTGTACACGCGCGTTTTCAGAGTACTACACCGAGTCCCACACAAAGAATAATTAGTCCTTTACATAATGGAAATTATCGTTGTGGAAATTGTGCACAATGTAACAACACCTCTAAAACTTTTTATTTCTGTCATCCCAGAACCGGAAAAAAGTTTGATATTAAGTCAGTTATCACCTGTGTCTCTACTCATGTGATTTATTTGATCCGCTGTCCTTGTGGTTTGGGATATGTGGGAAAAACGACACGTCAACTTAAGCAAAGAATAAGTGAACACAAGAGTTCAATTAGAAGAAAGGATATGAATTACCCTGTGGCTATTCATTTTAATGCATTCAATCATGACGTTTCCTCTTTACGCTTTTGTGGAATTGAAAAGGTAAAAATGCCACCTAGAGGCGGAGATATTGATCTACTATTACAGAGACGTGAACTTTATTGGATTTATACTCTTCAAACATTATCCCCCTTAGGACTAAATGATGAAGCACTTTTTAATGTGATGCTTTGAAAGTGCGATTATTCTTGTATGATTACTGTATTACAGATGCAAAATGATATAGCCTAATGTGTTTATCTGATTGAGCTCGTATCATGTGACGACTCTGAATGATCTATTTATCATGTGACTTGATGTTTCCCAACTGTGATTGGTCATTTGTTTATTTGAAATTGGATGTTGTTTGTAACTATTGCAGTTGCCTGAGGAAGATCGTAAGATCGAAACGTTGCAACGCAACGATTATTAAAAACTTTTTCAGCAAGCAGATAGTGTGCGGGAATTGCCTTTTGAGATTGTATAGAAGTGAAAAATCTCAGTGATAAATACTGTTATCATAGATGTACATGGGGCGAATAAGTGGAATGAAAATTTATTTTTCTGATTCACGAGAAGAATAAAGATTTTGAGTTGAGATAAGAAGGGAAAAACTGATGCGACGGATAAGAGAGAAGAAAAATTTGACTATTATCTACATTCACAAGGGATGGTAGATGAAAAGGTATAGAAAAGGAATAATCATCAAAGCCATACTTAACAAAATGCGTGAAAATACTAATCGTAACAGAACTTATGCTTTACCTTGTATTAATAAGCATGTAAACTAACAAACGTACACCTTTAACACTGCATGAAATATTCGCTGATAGACCTATGCGTATTGTAAAAACATCTGGAATTAAGTGTTATATGAAGAAACTAATTGTCTATGCATTGAGTTATTTGTGTACAGAAAAAGCTGAAAGGAGTTAAGGAGGAGATGAGACAACATGACTCCTTGTGCGAGATGATCTAGCTTATCTGAGGGTCGAGAGGTCGGAGGAGGCCAAACACGGCCACAGGGGGCCTAACTGGGGGAGACAGAAGGATGAGACCAGCCCCAGAAATGTCCAAAGTGGGAGGAGCAGCCAATGTAGCAGAGCTCGTAGGAAGGAGAGAAGGAGAAAAGAATGCCATGATATGAAAGATGAAACATCAAAACCAAATCAAAGTAAAAGCAATTCAATTATACCGACGGATGGAGAGCAAAGTTTTGAGCACCGAGAGGAAGAAGTGAAAAAGAGAAATTGTCAAAAGAAATTGAATTGAAAAGAACGAAACTGATTACTACAGAAGATTTGCATTGCTACAGTCAGTTCAACTTCTTGGCGATGGACTATTGCCTTAAACGAGGCCCAGTGAAAGATCTGTAACAATCTCAAAGGAAAAGAATCTGAAAGAAAGACTGAAAACATAGAGACATTAAACTGAGAACATAAGGTGGACATTTTATGGGAAACATTCCAAAGATAACAAATGATACAAATGGGGAATATTTACAGTTAAGGAAATATGTTTCCAAAGTTGCTTTTTAGGCTTTAAACTAAACTAGATTTCAATAATGCAATAACATTTTCAAGTCCACATAAATAGGGTGATAAATTCAACAAGAATTCTTATGGATAAGAGAAAAAGTTAAGGTCAACTTATCTTGATAATATTTAGGTCATTTGGGAAAATCTGAGTTTAAAAATACAGTTTGCAGGCCACAATTTGGATATTTGTGTCAATGGTATAGTAACAAAACATTAAAAATAGGAACAGGAAGGATAGAAATTTCAGAATGATACATACAAGAAAATGTCAACCTTATAGAATTATAGAATTAGGAAAAGTCAATATGAAATGCTTTATAACAGGAATCTTGAACGAATCAACTATAAAACTCTAGATATATTATGAAGACATCAAAGAGTCTAGCTTAAGGTGTAAAAGTGAGAAGAGAGATGCTATAAGAAGAATACTATAATCAAATCAGAGCAATATTTGAAGATCAAATATATCGATTGGAAAATTATTTTGGATTTGTAGAAAAAGAAAATGTTTAACCTCGTTATCATTAGGAGGGAGAAAAAGGTTATTAAATATGATGGAGACAGGAAATCATTACAAAAGAAGGGTATTTAGAATCCTTATAAAAGGATGAACAAAACAATTAATCATAAAATTATATGTACACTGCATGAAAAGAGCTGTATACGGACAAATACGGAATGGGAAATCCCTGCTAAACTTTAGGTTTGCCAGATTTTTGAGGCAGAGTGCTTGGAAAGGTAATACACCAAAGTAAACTTGTGAAACATCCAGAAACCTTACGTTTGTGGATGTTTAAAGGAACTGGTGGAAGTTTCCAGGAATCCTTACAGCTGGTTGTGAGGAGCGGTGGGTGTGAGGTGTGAACGGCTTTTTATATGTTAATGACCCACAGGTAGAGGTGTCTTCTTTGTTTTCAGAGCTGAGTGGGGTGGGGGGTTAACCATGTCTCTTTAAGACAGCACATACAGTATTGTGGTACATAAAAACTGTGCTTTCTAAATATATTTATTATTAATATAATTTAATTAGTCTATTTAAGAAACTAAGCATCATTCAAAATAACTAAAATTCAATGGACACAATTACCATTTTAATGTGTGAAAATTATGTCTCTGACTCAAGAGAAATGCAACAAATGTTATATCAGAATATATATTTCCAACACTTTGAAAACATGTCTCCAACTGCCCTAGGTCAGAATATTGTGCACGTATGTCTCAATGCTGCATACATCGTTTAAAAGAAGCCGTTCAAATGACATCATGTAACTCATTTTTGCTAGCTAGGATGTTGATAAATTAGTCAGTGAAATGTAAAGCTGCTTATTTTTGCTGATGTCTCATGATTTGAAGTTCATTGTTTCTATTGTTATTATAAATCTACCCCAACATTTCATTAAATCTTTTAAAATAGAAACAAAAATATCAATAGACAGGTCCATAATCTAAAAGACAGTCTTTCACATGTGGATGCAAAACATGTTGGGTGAAACAGACTGACAAACTCGGGTAAACATATCTGCAGATACCTGTCAGCTACTGTACTTCTAGTCCAGAGGTGCCCAAAGTTGGCCCACAAAAGACCTTTAATTTTTTTTTATGTTTCATGCATACTTGAAGGTGTATAAAATGCATCACGAAACCTAATGAACTCGGGTACTATAGGCTAAAAATGAAGAGGTTGCGGCAGTGGCACACAGAGAAAGGGATATTTAAAATTGATTGGCAAAACGATTTCTTTTTTCTACAAAAAGCCTTGGAAAATAAAACTGCATTAGTTATGCATAAACAGAGTAATGTTTGCTTATTTATTTTTAAAATATTAGAAAATTATAAATTAGGGGTTATCAGGGCAACTTTAATTTTAATATAACACAACAACATTTACTTTTGGCCCACAGCCCTCAGTCAGGTTTGGCCCTTGTAAGGAAAATGTTCGGGCACCAATGAATGTTCTAGTCTATCTGAGGAGGTAACTTTTAGCATTTGATATATGCTTGCACAAAGTCAGACCACATATTATAATGTTTGTCTTCAATCAATCAATTTAAACAAAAGAGATGGGGACTTTATAATATAACAAGGGTCCATATATCACAGTGAAAAAAGACATACATGTATTTTTACTTTAACATGAACTAATGCTGAGTTACAGCATATCATATATTGAAGAGTCATCATTAACTACAACATGACATGTTTTTCATTGTTAGTTAATGCAGTCATTTACAATAAATTAATTTGAGTTCATGTTGTAGTTAAGTAAGTTCAGTAAGTTACATGTCTTAACTCAGCATTAGTTTATATTTACTTATATTTAAGTAAGAATTAATTTAGGTATACGTTCAATGTTTCCAATGATGAGCAGTTAATCCACTAAACCCAGAGATAATTCCTGAGGCATGTTTAAAGAGTTTTGTATTTCATCAAGAAGGTGCTGATTCACAAAGATTTTAAATTTAAGAAAATCTGAGCATCATTCCAAATAACTGTTAACATGTTTGTCAACTAAACATGTTTTGTAAACGTAATAAACTTTATAAAAATATTTTTTATTTTGTATTAATAATCAAGTATAAAGAACAATGCATAGTGTGAAAATGCGGATTATAAAAAAGTATATTAAAGAAAAGGACTACATTTCCCAGAATGCACCTGCACCCACTCATCTGACTGCCCCCACCCTTCAGGTGCGACTGCTCAACCTATGGGCTTGACGGAAAATTCAAATCGCGAACCGTTACTGCCTGGACTACTCCGTCTCTTATTAGTTTGTTTGCTCATTAACAGTAAGGTAAGTTTGATTTAATTCATTTGTCTGCATCGCGCTGATCGGTTGCCTATTTGTTCATATTATGTTATTTACTATGATTCGTTTTTGTCTTTATACTAGAACTGTTTGAATTTAAAGCACAAACAGTAAAACATTAAGGTTATACGTGGTACACAGCGGTAAACATGAGGTTAAAAATATGCGCAGTAACATTCAAACCGGGCTGTTAAAAGAATCAATTCGATGTTTAAATTTTTAAAAACAAAACTTTAAAGAAGCCAAGATGAGACGTTATTTGCTTAAAACAAACAAAACAACAGTAACTCGTGTGTTTGAAATGTTAGCAGCTAGCAAGTGTCTCTCTGCTATTTTAAATGGCACAGACGATCTTTTGTTGTTTTAAAAGCTCATTCAGTTCTGGTAGATGCTGCTTATTTTTCAAGACTGTTTTAATAGCTTTATATTGATTTGTAACAAAGCCAGCTTCACTTTGAAAGAACCTAGATGCTTATTGTAAAGAAGCTTGGAGTCATAATATATTTAAACGTTATATGTTTGCTGTTCTTCATCTTTTTAAATATGAAGTCTATTCATGTTTGTGTTTACAGAGGTCATGTACACTGTGGTCAACTTTGTGGACGATGAAGAGGTTTCTGGGTAAAGATGATGTATGTTTAATCATTCAATGATTACATTAAATTAAAATCAAACATGTTAAATAGTAAACGGATGTATTGTGATATGTGATTTTAATTTTTAATTCTGTGTTTGCCAGAGAAATATAATGAAGTAACAGTGAAAGCTAAAACATCAGACTGATCCAGACACTGAAGAAATTGATGTCACTGCAATCTGGCCAAAATGATGTAAGTTTAATAATTAAGTTATTAAATTAAAGGTTAAATCGTAAATAAATGTGTTGTAATGTATGTGATTCTATTTTTTTTATTCTGTGTTTGATAGACAACAATATTGAAGTAGCCTACTGTAATGAAGCTGCAGAACAACACAGAGACTCTTGAGGACATCAACACAGAAAATGAAGTAAGAAGATGTATATTAAGAAGTTCTTTGATCATATATTGTTGTATCTTTGTTGCAGTGGTTCTTAACGTTATTCCTGGAGACCCACTGCTCTGCACATTTTGTATGTCTCCCTTATTTAACACACCTGATTCAAATCATCAGCTCATTAGAAGGGATCTCCATGAACTGAACTACGTCTGTCAGATAAAAGAGATATACAAAACATGCAGGGCAGTGGGCCTCCAGGAATAACGTCAAGAACCACTGGTTTAATGTAAACTTTCTAAAATGTACAACTTTAATTCTATGTCATTTGATTTGTCGTGTGTGTGTATGTGTATACGTATATGTGTATTAGTATTATGCCAAATACTTATATGTACTTTTATATTTCCAAAGGGCTCCAAAGAGATGTCTGTCCAGATGAGGGTGCATCAATGTTACGTTTGCTGACAAGTATATGCTTTACAATGTAAAACCTAACAGTTAACTTAACTCAAACCATTTAAGGAAATCGGTTGCCTTAACCCATTAAGTTTTAAAAAACATACATTTGAGTACTGTGAACTTAAATCTTGTGCAATTATGCACTTATATTTAGTTAGTGTGAACTTAAATATAAGTGCATAACTGCATGTGACTCAATTTGTTTAAGTTCACAGTACTCAAATCTATGTGTTTTAAAACTTAAATGGTTTAATGCAACCGGTTTTCTTAAATGGTTTGAGTTTAGTTAACTTTTAGGTTTTACAGTGAGAAATTCTTGAATAATTCCAAGACAGAGCTCTGCAATTGAATCAACACTGCAAAAAATCAGTTTCTAACTTAGGATTTTTATCTTGTTTTCAGTAGAAAAACTAAAAATTCTTAAATCATTAAAGAAAATGTCTAGTTTTTAGACAAAAATATACAATTTAAGTAAATTTGTGCCTGAACAAGCAAAAATATATAACAATGGGGTGAGAAAATTGTGCTTGAATTAAGTTTTTAAGAAAAAAGAAAACTTAAGATTTTTTCTCACACCATTGGCAGATATTTTTGCTTGTTTTAAGCACAAATTCACTTAAATTGTGTGCATTTATTTATTTTGTCTAAAACTAGACTTATTTTCTTAGGTCATTTTGTTCATCAAGAAAAAGCATTTTATTTAAATAATATTTCTACTGAAAACGAGACAAAAATATTATGTAAGAGTCATTTTTTTGCAGTGTAGGACTGATTTCTTAAAGCAAGATCAATATAGTTGTTGTTCATTTTATTTAGATATTTACTACATTACAGTGGCAGCTGGTGATTTCTTTTTTTGTGAGCACTCGATGCAAAGTCTGTCACAACATGTATATAGCCAGTCATTTGTGTGGTTCCCAATTTCAAAATATGTGTTCTGCGTGTATGTGCATCACGTGTTTTGACTAAACACGTGATGCACATGGTTTACATGAAGCAACAAACACATTTTAAAAACACAAGCAACACACATGACACTCCGAACACTTATTTTGAATTTGCACCCCTCGGATGAGCAGTCACGAGCCGCCACTGCTACTTTACATTGTACTGCTTTGAATGTAGTTTTCATTGTCGCTTTTATTTTGTTGTATTTTACTCTAATATTGCTTTCTCTGTCTGTATATTTATGAGTTTAAATAGTATTGTTTATGTATGCAACTTTTAATATTTGTGTATAATATTATTTTGTGATTGTGACAATTGTGAATTGTTCAGTTTTTTATTAAATAAACATTTCAAACTCAATTCAAGTTTTTTTTTTTTTAAGGGTTTTGGGATGAATATGAATATATATATATATATATATAGTGGGGGGGATTGTAGTCTATCTGCATAGCAGGCAAATAACCAATCAAGTCACTAAGCTATGAGGGCTTGGGTTGGGCTTAATAGAAAGTGTAACCAATCAAATAATCTCAACTGGAAAGTTTCAAAGTTGTGTCCCAATAGTTGTCAGAGTTTTGGGAGGGGTTTTTAAAAGCAACCAATCAGTGTTGAGATTAAACACCAATGTGGACACTAGAATTGTGCAAAGGTGTGAAATCCCAGTACCTCTGCAGGTGTGAAAATGTCCCCTGACAAAATCTTCAATGGGATTATTTGCCATGGCAACAAATGGCTGCATATACCACAGGAATATCCCATCAGCAAGATACATCCGAATTGGTATCATTACGGGAGTTTCCTAACTTGGTGGAATTAGAAGTTTACCCTCAGTGGAACTAGTAGATACCTCCGAAAATCAGTGGTGTTTACAGTAGTTTCCTAGTACGGATACACCTCTTTTCATGCAGTGGTAGATTCTGTCAATCAACCAAATGGGTACCAAATTAGATTAAGGTATGGGATTAAGCTAAATACGGAATTTAGTAAAGTTTTGTCAGAATAAAAATACAGAATAAATGAATTATGTACGGTACTACAATCAAAAGTAGATTATTAAGTTTACCAATAAGGCATTAATTTATCTTAGGAAAACAACTAGATGAAGCCAGTAGAAATACAAGACATATTCTGAATACATTTTAATCAGAAGTTAGTGGGTAAATAAGGTGTAGGTATCTTTTTAGAAAAATCTAACAAAAGTTAAAATATTAGGAGGATGGAAAAATTAATTTTAAATCAACAAGAATGGTATCAGAACTTACGTTACAAAATAGCATTGAATTTACAACTGGTAGATAATATTCAAGTACCTTTGATGATGATGATGATGACGAAGAAGAGGAATAAGCTGTATTGTATTGAAACAAATATTTCGTATTATGAATGATTTACTTTTTGTTTTTATTCTTAGAAATTTTTTGTTTTATTTGCTTTTTGGGTTTCTTTGTCTTTATTTTGATTAATTTTACTTTATTGTATTATATATTCTACATAATGGTGATGACCAATAGCAGGAGCGGAACCAACTGCGCACAAATTGTTTATAGACTTAAGTTCTTTTACTTTTACATTCAGGAAAAAATGAGAATGGAAAGATGTTTGTTCTTATTGTCCATAGTTCGAAGTGCTGTGGCATAATTTGGTAAATGGTAATGTATGGTGGCTTTTTTTAGTCACAAGTTAGTAATAACTGAGAATTATGAAACTGCACTCCGGATTAAAATAAACTTGAAAAGTGAGGCTAAATTAAGCCTCAGAGCGGGGATTATGAAGAAGTTTATTTTAATCCCAATTTACATGAATATGAGTTTACCATTATAATCACATGCAATTTGTTTACCATGAAGTTATGCATTATGTCAGGTGTTATGCTGGGGGTGGGTCAGTCAGGAGTTTAAAAACATGGGCCTTATGTTGTAGGAGTTGTAAAAGCCATCTGTGTGGAACAGATGTGTGTATTCATGTTTCAGGGCACAAAGGGTTTTAGTATTAGCAAATAACCAAGGGTCAAATAGGTCAAGGAAAGGAGACACTGGTCTGAGGGATGTCATGTGGTTTTTGCCTGAACAGAAACATATTGTTTTAAGCATGGAGGAGGGGAGGGAACCAAAACCTATATATTACCAGGCCATGGCTCAGAGGGCCAGACTGATTTTGGAGGACCCTCCTAGGATCACACTCTGGTTCTGGGGGGGGGTTTCACCAGGGTGGTCTCGGCTTTTTATTTGTCCGGATAATAAAAGTCTATCTCTTGAAATCAAAACCCAAGACTGAAGATTGTTTCATTTGAGGAAAAGGAAAACCACAACATTGGTCAACCCGAAAGTTTCTCCAGCCGTTGGTCAACCCCATCGACTTAAGTTCTGGAGCGTTCACTTCTCCAGCCGTTGGTCAACCCCATCGACTTCTGGAGTGGCAATAAATACGTAAGATAGCATTTAAAAACATTTAAAAATAGATGCATTTGTTTAAAGCAAAGCATTTATTTACTTACCAGACTACAGTTGGGTTCATGTGAAACTGCAAAACACAAGCTTTACAATGATGTATCACACAGTCTGATTGGACTTTGTTTTGATTAAAAATTAAGAAATTTGTACATGCAACTTTACCATTGTGATTCACAGGCCTTGTGGCCTAAAAAAGGCTCAACTGTAACTCTTCTCCTTCCTGTTAGGAACAACACACAGTAAAGTCACTCATATGTCTGTAAAGTACACATACACACCTTTAATTTGATATAAAACAAAAGACAATAGCTTCAGATTTGACTGATATACACAGATTTTTGTACAGGCAATTTACCAAATAATTTACTGGCCTTTTGCAATGACCTCAACAAGGCCGATTTGACCCCTGTTCCCTCGAGCTGTGAGTAACATACAACAATGAGCATGGGTTCATGTGAAACTGCAAAACACAAGCATTACAATGATGTATCACACAGTCTGATTGGACTTTGTTTTGATTAAAAATTAAGAAATTTGTACATGCAACTTTACCATTGTGATTCACAGGCCTTGTGGCCTAAAACAGGCTCAACTGTAACTCTTCTCCTTCCTGTTAGGAACAACACACTCAAGAAAGTCACTCATATGTCTGTAAACTACTGGAGGAACCGGACTTCCAGGAGGGAGGGCCGCCCTGTCAGGCCCGCCTCGGAGTCACCTCTCTGGGCTACGGAGGTAGGGACGTGTGCCCTGGAGGAACCGGACTTCCAGGAGGGAGGGCTGCCCTGTCAGGCCCGCCTCGGAGTCACCTCTCTGGGCTACGGAGGTAGGGACGTGTGCCCTGGAGGAACCGGACTTCCAGGAGGGAGGGCCGCCCTGTCAGGCCCGCCTCGGAGGCCTCCCCTCGGGCAGGGGAGGCAGGGTCGGGGACCCTGGAGGAACCGGACTACCGGGAGGGAGGGCCGCCCTGTCGGGCCCGCCTCGGAGGCCGCCCCTCGGGCAGGGGAGGCAGGGTCGGGGACCCTGGACCTCCAGGGGGACGGAGGCCGACCCCTAGGCCGGGGAGGGTGAGCCTTGCCGGGCTAGGCTCGCGCGGGTTCGAGAGGACCCCTTCCCCTATATACCCGATGGCACCTGTTCACACTACTGTCCCTTCTGAGAGGGGACCCCGACCGGTCCGCGGCCGGGACGGGGCACCTCGGTCGGCCTCGGCGAGTGGGTCGGGGTGCCTGGAGGTGCGCGAGTGGGCATCGTGGAAGTGCGCGAGCCACCCGACCGGGGTCTACGATCCCCCGTTTCCGAGATATCGGCCAATGAACTGCCGGGCGCCGTATATCGGCCGGGGAAGGTCCGTGCGACCCCGGGGGCCCGAGATACTTCCGGTCGAAAATTCGAATTTCGTTACCGAAAATTCGAATTTCGTTACCGCGCTGCTCCGGCGCCCCGGGTCCGGGGCCTTCGCCCTTCGGGTGGGTGGCTCCGCCGCGGGGGGCCTTCGAACGAGCCCACCCGCGCGACGCTAGCCCTTTCCGGGGCCAAGATACGGCCGCCCCCCGCGGTATTTTCCCACGGCCGTTTCTCGGGCGCCTCGGGTCCGGGGCCTTCGCCCTTCGGGTCGGCGGCTCCGCCTGAGGGGCCCTTTCCGAGGAGCCCTCCCTCGAGTCTCTGGCCCTTTCCCGGACCGAGATACAGTGGATCGTCGCGGAATTTTCGCTCGTCCGGAGCTCCGACGCCCCTAGCGTCCACCTCGGAGGTCACACGGCCGGTCTCGTTCGAAAGGTCCGTCCCGGGGCTTTCCGACGAGCTCGGCCTCGAGTCCGTGCGACCCCGCCCGCTGGAGATACGTCCGGTCGAAGCTCGCGGAGATTCCGACGGCCGTATCTCGGGCGCCCCGGGTCCGGGGCCTTCGCCCTTCGGGTCGGTCGCTCTGCCGGAGGGGAGCTTTCGAACGAGCCTACCCGCGACCCTCTAGCCCTTTCCCCGGCCGAGATACGGCGGTCCCTTCCCGGATTTTCCCAGGGGCGCAGCTCGAGCGCCTTTGCTCCGATCGACTCGCCCTTTGGGTCGGTTGCTCCACGCGAGGGGACCTTTCGAACGAGCCTACCCGCGAGCCTCTAGCCCTTTCCCCGGCCGAGATACAACGGTCCCCCCCCGGATTTTCCCACGGCCGCAGCTCGGGCGCCTTTGCTCGGATCGACTCGCCCTTTGGGTCGGTTGCTCCACCCGAGGGGACCTTTCCAACGAGCCGACCTGCGTCTCTCTAACCCCAAGCCCGGCAGAGATACGGCGGTCCCTCCGCGGATTTTCCCACGGCCGCAGCTCGGGCGCCTTTGCTCGGATCGACTCGCCCTTTGGGTCGCTTGCTCTACCGGAGCGGCCCTATCCAACGAGCCAAAACGCTTCTCTCTAACCCTAAGCCCGGCCGAGATACGGGGTACCACCTCTTGAACTTTAAACGGCCGTAGCTCGGGCGCCTTTGCTCGGATCGACTCGCCCTTTGGGTCGGTTGCTCCACTGGAGGGCACCTTTCCAACGAGCCAACCCGCTTCTCTCTAACCCTAAGCCCGGGCGAGATACGGCGTACCACCGCCTGACCTTTAAACGCCCGTAACTCGGGCGCCTTTGCTCGGATGAACTCGTCCCTCGGGTCGGTTGCTCTACCGGAGCGGCCCTTTCCAACGAGCCAACCCGCTTCTCTCTAACCCTAAGCCCGGCCGAGATACGGGGTACCACCGCCTGACCTTTAAACGGCCGTAACTCGGGCGCCTTTGCTCGGATAAACTCGTCCCTCGGGTCGGTTGCTCTACCTGAGCGGCCCTTTCCAACGAGCCAACCCGCTTCTCTGTAACCCTAAGCCCGGCCGAGATATTCCCACGACCGTAGCTCCGGAGCCCTTCGCCGCAGCCCTTCGGGACACCCACCCTCGGACGCCCCGCGGAGGGACCTTTCCAACGAGCCAATCCGCGCCTCTCTAACCCTTTCCCCGGCCGAGATACGACCCCGAGGACGGTGGCCCCTCTACCCGACCACAGTGCACCCGAGGCCGGCCTCGGACCCCCGAGGACGGTGGCCCCTCTACCCGACCACAGTGCACCCGAGGCCGGCCTCGGAACCCGCCACGGACACTCTGGAGCCCGTACCCGGCGCACCGTTCGGTCCTGGGCACCCACTCTTAAGCACTCCCCCCCGGCCTAAGCCCCATACTCGCCGTTAGGCCACTCGCATCTACATTCCAGTTAGGTAATGGGGAATCGGACGTCGGTTCGTGGACGTTGCGCGCCGGGCCCCCAAAATTTTTCGGGGGTCCGACGGCGGCGCGGGCGCGTCGGTGGGCCCTCCCCGCGAGGGGGAAAGGTCGCGCCGAGCCTCTCGGGCCCCGGGGGGCCGCGCGGGGCGACGTTTTTGTAACACTTTATTTGAGGCCTGAGCTTGCAGTTCAGGGGGGATCCACCAGGTGGTGCACCCACTGTCCAGTCCCAGTTTATTTGAATGGGCCAGAATCCCATTCGAGTAAATTGCCAGAGTACGCCGAAATATCCCACACCCCATTTAGATCATGTAAATGCTGGGCGTCACCCTGGGACGTGACAAACCACCCCCCCCCACAGCCCAGAGACCAACTATTTTGCCCCCTGACCCACTAAATCCAAAAATTGTCCACGCCCTCTGGGGCGAATGGCCACACCCTCCCTGCCCGCAGAGCAACTATTCTGCCCCCTAACTTGCTATTTTGTCACTTAATGCACCAAAGGCCCCGGGACCCTGGGGGCCCCATGACCCCGCCCCCCCCTGCCCACGGACCCTCTTTTCATCCCCCTAACCCATTATTTTGTCACAACATGGCCTGAGGGCCCCGGGCCCCCAGGGGCCAAAAGTCCCCACCCCCCCCCGCCCACCAAACCATTATTCTTCCCCCTAACTCATTATTTTGTCAAAACATGGCCTGAGGGCCCCGGGCCCCCAGGGGCCAAAAGACCCCACCCCCCTCTGCCCACCAAACCATTATTCTGCCCCCTAACTCATTATTTTGTCACAACATGGCTTGAGGGCCCCGGGCCCCCGAGGGCCAAAAGACCCCACCCCCCTCTGCCCACCAAACAATTATTCTTCCCCCTAACTCATTATTTTGTCCCCCTGGGGGCCCCAAGTTATGTTGCCCGCTGACAGTTTATTTCACCCACAGCCAATTTATGCATTGACCACTTGCCCACTATTTTGCCCATTAGCACATTAAACTGCCCATCTGCCATTTATGCCTCTATGGGCCCCTGGGGGCCAAATGACCCAGAGGGCTCCAGGCTCTGGGGGCCCAAAGTGCCAAAGTATTGTCTGCCATTGAGGAAAACAACTTTTGGCATCTCAGCTTGGCCCCCTTGGGGCCCCAAGTTATGTTGCCCACTGACAGTTTATTTTACCCACAGCCAACTTATGCATTGACCATTTGCCCACTATTTTGCCCATTAGCACATTAAACTGCCCATCTGCCATTTATGCCTCTGAGGGCCCCTGGGGGCCCCAAGTTTTGTTGCCCACTGAGAGTTTATTTCACCCACTTCCAATTTATGCATTGACCATTTGCCCACTATTTTGCCCATTAGCACATTAAACTGCCCATCTGCCATTTATGCCTCTATGGGCCCCTGGGGGCCAAATGACCCAGAGGGTCCAGGCTCTGGGGGCCCCAAATGCCAAATTATTGTCTGCCATTGAGGAAAAGAACTTCTGGCCTCTGGGTTTGGCCCCCTTGGGGCCCCAAGTAATGTTGCCCACTGAGAGTTTATTTCACCCACTTCCAATTTATGCATTGACCATTTGCCCACTATTTTGCCCATTAGCACATTAAACTGCCCATCTGCCATTTATGCCTCTGAGGGCCCCTGGGGGCCCCAAGTTTTGTTGCCCACTGACAGTATATTTCACCCACAGCCAACTTATGCATTGACCATTTGCCCACTATTTTGCCCATTAGCACATTAAACTGCCCATCTGCCATATATGTCTCTGAGGGCCCCTGGGGGCAAAATGACCTAGAGGGCCCCAAGCTCTGGGGGCCCCAAGTGCCAACGTATTCCAGGCCCACTGGCTGCCCAATTACTTTGTCTGCAATTGAGGAAAACAACTTTTGGCCCCTGGGCTTGGCCCCCTTGGGGCCCCAAGTTATGTTGCCCACTGACAGTTTATTTTACCCACAGCCAACTTATGCATTGACCATTTGCCCACTATTTTGCCCATTAGCACATTAAACTGCCCATCTGCCATTTATGGCTCTGAGGGCCCCTGGGGGCCAAATGACCTAGAGGGCCCCAAGCTCTGGGGGCCCCAAGTGCCAAAGTATTCCAGGCCCACTGGCTGCCCAATTACTTTGTCTGCAATTGAGGAAAACAACTTTTGGCCCCTGCGCTTGGCCCCCTTGGGGCCCCAAGTTATGTTGCCCACTGACAGTTTATTTTGCCCACTGCCAACTTATGTATTGACCATTAGCCCACTATTTTGCCCATTAGCACATTAAACTGCCCATCTGCCATTTATGTCTCTATGGGCCCCTGGGGGCCAAATGACCCAGAGGGTCCAGGCTCTGGGGGCCCCAAGTGCCAAATTATTGTCTGCCATTGAGGAAAAGAACTTCTGGCCTCTGGGCTTGGCCCCCTTGGGGCCCCAAGTTATGTTGTCCACTGAGAGTTTATTTCACCCACTTCCAATTTATGCATTGACCATTTGACCACTATTTTGCCCATTTGCACATTAAACTGCCCATCTGCCATTTATGCCTCTATGGGCCCCTGGGGGCCAAATGACCCAGAGATCCCCAGGCTCTGGGGGCCTCAAGTGCCAAAGTATTTTCTGCCATTAAGGAAAACAACTTTTGGCCTCTGGGTTTGGCCCCCTTGGGGCCCCAAGTAATGTTACCCACTGACAGTTTATTTCACCCACTTCCAATTTATGCATTGACCATTTGCGCACTATTTTGCCCATTAGCACATTAAACTGCCCATCTGCCATTTATGCCTCTGAGGGCCCCTGGGGGCCCCAAGTTTTGTTGCCCACTGACAGTATATTTCACCCACAGCCAACTTATGCATTGACCATTTGCCCACTATTTTGCCCATTAGCACATTAAACTGCCCATCTGCCATATATGGCTCTGAGGGCCCCTGGGGGCCAAATGACCTAGAGGGCGCCAAGCTCTGGGGGGCCCGAGTGCCAACGTATTACAGGCCCAATTACTTTGTCTGCAATTGAGGAAAACAACTTTTGGCCCCTGGGCTTGGCCCCCTTGGGGCCCCAAGTTATGTTCCCCACTGACAGGTATTTTGCCCACTGCCAACTTATGTATTGACCATTAGCCCACTTTTCTGCCCACTAGCACATTAAACTGCCCATCTGCCATTTATGGCTCTGAGGGCCCCTGGGCCCCAAGTTATGTTGCCCACTGACAGTTTGTTTCACCCACAGCCAACTTATGCATTGACCATTTGCCCACTATTTTGCCCATTAGCACATTAAACTGCCCATCTGTCATTTATGCCTCTATGGGCCCCTGGGGGCCAAATGACCCAGAGGGTCCAGGCTCAGGGGGCCCTAAGTGCCAAAGTATTGTCTGCCATTGAGGAAAAGAACTTCTGGCATCTGGGCTTGGCCCCCTTGGGGCCCCAAGTTATGTTGTCCACTGAGAGTTTATTTCACCCACTTCCAATTTATGCATTGACCATTTGCCCACTATTTTGCCCATTAGCACATTAAACTGCCCATCTGCCATTTATGCCTCTATGGGCCCCTGGGGGCCAAATGACCCAGAGGGTCCAGGCTCTGGGGGCCCCAAGTGCCAAATTATTGTCTGCCATTGAGGAAAAGAACTTCTGGCCTCTGGGCTTGGCCCCCTTGGGGCCCCAAGTTATGTTGTCCACTGAGAGTTTATTTCACCCACTTCCAATTTATGCATTGACCATTTGCCTACTATTTTGCCCATTAGCACATTAAACTGCCCATCTGCCATTTATGCCTCTATGGGCCCCTGGGGGCCAAATGACCCAGAGGGTCCAGGCTCTGGGGGCCCCAAGTGCCAAAGTATTTTCTGCCATTAAGGAAAACAACTTTTAGCCTCTGGGTTTGGCCCCCTTGGGGCCCCAAGTAATGTTGCCCACTGAGAGTTTATTTCACCCACTTCCAATTTATGCATTGACCATTTGCCCACTATTTTGCCCATTAGCACATTAAACTGCCCATCTGCCATTTATGCCTCTGAGGGCCCCTGGGGGCCCCATGTTTTGTTGCCCACTGACAGTATATTTCACCCACAGCCAACTTATGCATTGACCATTTGCCCACTATTTTGCCCATTAGCACATTAAACTGCCCATCTGCCATATATGGCTCTGAGGGCCCCTGGGGGCCAAATGACCTAGAGGGCCCCAAACTCTGGGGGCCCCAAGTGCCAACGTATTCCAGGCCCACTGGCTGCCCAATTACTTTGTCTGCAATTGAGGAAAACAACTTTTGGCCCCTGGGGTTGGCCCCCTTGGGGCCCCAAGTTATGTTGCCCACTTACAGTTTATTTTGCCCACTGCCAACTTATGTATTGACCATTAGCCCACTTTTCTGCCCACTAGCACATTAAACTGCCCATCTGCCGTTTATGGCTCTGAGGACCCCTGGGGGCCCCAAGTTATGTTGCCCACTGACAGTTTATTTTACCCACAGCCAACTTATGCATTGACCATTTGCCCACTATTTTGCCCATTAGCACATTAATCTGCCCATCTGCCATTTATGCCTCTGAGGGCCCCTGGGGGCCCCGAGTTTTGTTGCCCACTGACAGTATATTTCACCCACAGCCAACTTATGCATTGACCATTTGCCCACTATTTTGCCCATTAGCACATTAAACTGCCCATCTGCCATTTATGGCTCTGAGGGCCCCTGGGGGCCAAATGACCTAGAGGGCCCCAAACTCTGGGGGCCCCAAGTGCCAACGTATTCCAGGCCCACTGGCTGCCCAATTACTTTGTCTGCAATTGAGGAAAACAACTTTTGGCCCCTGGGGTTGGCCCCCTTGGGGCCCCAAGTTATGTTGCCCACTTACAGTTTATTTTGCCCACTGCCAACTTATGTATTGACCATTAGCCCACTTTTCTGCCCACTAGCACATTAAACTGCCCATCTGCCGTTTATGGCTCTGAGGACCCCTGGGGGCCCCAAGTTATGTTGCCCACTGACAGTTTATTTTACCCACAGCCAACTTATGCATTGACCATTTGCCCACTATTTTGCCCATTAGCACATTAATCTGCCCATCTGCCATTTATGCCTCTGAGGGCCCCTGGGGGCCCCGAGTTTTGTTGCCCACTGACAGTATATTTCACCCACAGCCAACTTATGCATTGACCATTTGCCCACTATTTTGCCCATTAGCACATTAAACTGCCCATCTGCCATTTATGGCTCTGAGGGCCCCTGGGGGCCAAATGACCTAGAGGGCCCCAAGCTCTGGGGGCCCCAAGTGCCAAAGTATTCCAGGCCCACTGGCTGCCCAATTACTTTGTCTGCAATTGAGGAAAAAACTTTTGGCCCCTGGGCTTGGCCCCCTTGGGGCCCCAAGTTATGTTGCCCACTGACAGTTTATTTTGCCCACTGCCAACTTATGTATTGACCATTAGCCCACTTTTCTGCCCACTAGCGCATTCAACTGCCCATCTGCCATTTATGGCTCTGAGGGCCCCTTGGGGCCCCAAGTTATGTTGTCCACTGAGAGTTTATTTCACCCACTACCAATTTATGCATTGACCATTTGCCCACTATTTTGCCCATTAGCACATTAAACTGCCCATCTGCCATTTATGCCTCTGAGGGCCCTTGGGTGCCCCAAGTTTTGTTGCCCACTGACAGTATATTTCACCCACAGCCAACTTATGCATTGACCATTTGCCCACTATTTTGCCCATTAGCACATTAAACTGCCCATCTGCCATTTATGCCTCTATGGGCCCCTGGGGGCCAAATGACCCAGAGGGTCCAGGCTCTGGGGGCCCCAAGTGCCAAAGTATTGTTTGCCATTAAGGAAAATAACTTCTGGCCTCTGGGCTTGGCCCCCTTGGGGCCCCAAGTTATGTTGTCCACAGAGAGTTTATTTCACCCACTTCCAATTTATGCATTGACCATTTGCCCACTATTTTGCCCATTAGCACATTAAACTGCCCATCTGCCATTTATGCCTCTAAGGGCCCTTGGGGGCCCCAAGTTTTGTTGCCCACTGACAGTATATTTCACCTACAGCCAACTTATGCATTGACCATTTGCCCACTATTTTGCCCATTAGCACATTAAACTGCCCATCTGCCATTTATGGCTCTGAGGGCCCCTGGGGGCCAAATGACCTAGAGGGCCCCAAGCTCTAGGGGCCCCAAGTGCCAAAGTATTCCAGGCCCACTGGCTGCCCAATTACTTTGTCTGCAATTGAGGAAAAAAACTTTTGGCCCTGGGCTTGGCCCCCTTGGGGCCCCAAGTTATGTTGCCCACTGACAGTTTATTTCACCCACTTCCAATTTATGCATTGACCATTTGCCCACTATTTTGCCCATTAGCACATTAAACTGCCCATCTGCCATTTATGCCTCTATGGGCCCCTGGGGGCCAAATGACCCAGAGGGTCCAGGCTCTGGGGGCCCCAAGTGCCAAAGTATTGTTTGCCATTAAGGAAAATAACTTCTGGCCTCTGGGCTTGGCCCCCTTGGGGCCCCAAGTTATGTTGTCCACAGAGAGTTTATTTCACCCACTTCCAATTTATGCATTGACCATTTGCCCACTATTTTGCCCATTAGCACATTAAACTGCCCATCTGCCATTTATGCCTCTGAGGGCCCTTGGGGGCCCCAAGTTTTGTTGCCCACTGACAGTATATTTCACCTACAGCCAACTTATGCATTGACCATTTGCCCACTATTTTGCCCATTAGCACATTAAACTGCCCATCTGCCATTTATGGCTCTGAGGGCCCCTGGGGGCCAAATGACCTAGAGGGCCCCAAGCTCTAGGGGCCCCAAGTGCCAAAGTATTCCAGGCCCACTGGCTGCCCAATTACTTTGTCTGCAATTGAGGAAAAAAACTTTTGGCCCTGGGCTTGGCCCCCTTGGGGCCCCAAGTTATGTTGCCCACTGACAGTTTATTTTGCCCACTGCCAACTTATGTATTGACCATTAGCCCACTATTCTGCCCACTAGCACATTAAACTGCCCATCTGCCATTTATGGCTCTGAGGGCCCCTTGGGGCCCCAAGTTATGTTGTCCACTGAGAGTTTTTTTCACCCACTACCAATTTATGCATTGACCATTTGCCCACTATTTTGCCCATTAGCACATTAAACTGCCCATCTGCCATTTATGCCTCTATGGGCCCCTGGGGGCCAAATGACCCAGAGGGTCCAGGCTCTGGGGGCCCCAAGTGCCAAAGTATTGTTTGCCATAAGGAAAATAACTTCTGGCCTCTGGGCTTGGCCCCCTTGGGGCCCCAAGTTATGTTGTCCACAGAGAGTTTATTTCACCCACTTCCAATTTATGCATTGACCATTTGCCCACTATTTTGCCCATTAGCACATTAAACTGCCCATCTGCCATTTATGCCTCTGAGGGCCCTTGGGGGCCCCAAGTTTTGTTGCCCACTGACAGTATATTTCACCTACAGCCAACTTATGCATTGACCATTTGCCCACTATTTTGCCCATTAGCACATTAAACTGCCCATCTGCCATTTATGGCTCTGAGGGCCCCTGGGGGCCAAATGACCTAGAGGGCCCCAAGCTCTAGGGGCCCCAAGTGCCAAAGTATTCCAGGCCCACTGGCTGCCCAATTACTTTGTCTGCAATTGAGGAAAAAAACTTTTGGCCCTGGGCTTGGCCCCCTTGGGGCCCCAAGTTATGTTGTCCACTGAGAGTTTATTTCACCCACTTCCAATTTATGCATTGACCATTTGCCCACTATTTTGCCCATTAGCACATTAAACTGCCCATCTGCCATTTATGGCTCTGAGGGCCCCTGGGGGCCAAATGACCTAGAGGGCCCCAAGCTCTAGGGGCCCCAAGTGCCAAAGTATTCCAGGCCCACTGGCTGCCCAATTACTTTGTCTGCAATTGAGGAAAAAAACTTTTGGGCCTGGGCTTGGCCCCCTTGGGGCCCCAAGTTATGTTGCCCACTGACAGTTTATTTTGCCCACTGCCAACTTATGTATTGACCATTATCCCACTATTCTGCCCACTAGCACATTAAACTGCCCATCTGCCATTTATGGCTCTGAGGGCCCCTTTGGGCCCCAAGTTATATTGTCCACTGAGAGTTTATTTCACCCACTACCAATTTATGCATTGACCATTTGCCCACTATTTTGCCCATTAGCACATTAAACTGCCCATCTGCCATTTATGCCTCTGAGGGCCCTTGGGGGCCCCAATTTTTGTTGCCCACTGACAGTATATTTCACCCACAGCCAACTTATGCATTGACCATTTGCCCACTATTTTGCCCATTAGCACATTAAACTGCCCATCTGCCATTTATGCCTCTATGGGTCCCTGGGGGCCAAATGACCCAGAGGGTCCAGGCTCTGGGGGCCCCAAGTGCCAAAGTATTGTCTGCCATTAAGGAAAACAACTTTTGGCCCCTGGGCTTGGCACCCTTGGGGCCCCAAGTTATGTTGCCCACTGATAGTTTATTTCACCCACTTCCAATTTATGCATTGACCATTTGCCCACTATTTTGCCCATTAGCACATTAAACTGCCCATCTGCCATTTATGGCTCTGAGGGCCCCTGGGGGCCAATTGACCTAGAGGGCCCCAAGCTCTGGGGGCCCCAAGTGCCAAAGTATTCCAGGCCCACTGGCTGCCCAATTACTTTGTCTGCAATTGAGGAAAAAAACTTTTGGCCCCTGGGCTTGGCCCCCTTGGGGCCCCAAGTTATGTTGCCCACTGACAGTTTATTTTGCCCACTGCCAACTTATGTATTGACCATTAGCCCACTTTTCTGCCCACTAGCACATTAAACTGCCCATCTGCCATTTATGGCTCTGAGGGCCCCTGGGGGCCCCAAGTTATGTTGTCCACTGAGAGTTTATTTCACCCACTTCCAATTTATGCATTGACCATTTGCCCACTATTTTGCCCATTAGCACATTAAACTGCCCATCTGCCATTTATGCCTCCGAGGGCCCCTGGGGGCCAAATGACATAGAGGGCATAGGCCAAAGGTCAAAGTAAGCTCACATGGATGCAAGGCCTACATCAGATGGTTTAAAAAACTGCAAACACACATGCTTCAACATCTAAGACTGTTTCATTTGAATGAAACCTGCCAAACACACAAGCACATAGTTACAATGCAAAGGCCAAAGGTCAAAGTAAGCTCACATGGGTGCAAGGCCTACATCAGATGGTTTAAAAGACTGCAAACACACATGCTTCAACATTTAAGACTGTTACATTTGAATGAAACCTGCCAAACACACAAGCACATTGTTACAATGCAAAGGCCAAAGGTCAAGATCAGCTCACATGGATGCAAGGCCTACATCAGATGGTTTAAAAGACTGCAAACACACATGCTTTAACATCTGAGACTGTTACATTTGAATGAAACCTGCAAAACACACAAGCACATAGCTACAATGCAAAGGCCAAAGGTCAAATTCAGCTCACATGGATGCAAGGCCTACATCAGATGGTTTATAAGACTGCAAACACAAATGCTTCAACATCTGAGAGTGTTAAATGTGAATGAAACATGCAAAACACACAAGCACATAGTTAAAATGCAAAGGCCAAAGGTCAAATTCATTTCACATGGATGCAAGGCCTACATCAGATGGTTTAAAAGACTGCAAACACACATGCTTCAACATCTGAGATTGTTAAATGTGAATGAAACCTCTAAAACACACAAGCACATAGCTACAATGCAAAGGCCAAAGGTTAAATTCAGCTCACATGGATGCAAGGCCTACATCAGATGGTTTAAAAGACTGCAAACACACATGCTTCAACATCTGAGAGTGTTAAATGTGAATGAAACATGCAAAACACACAAGCACATAGTTAAAATGCAAAGGCCAAAGGTCAAATTCATTTCACATGGATGCAAGGCCTACATCAGATGGTTTAAAAGACTGCAAACACACATGCTTCAACATCTGAGAGTGTTAAATGTGAATGAAACATGCAAAACACACAAGCACATAGTTAAAATGCAAAGGCCAAAGGTCAAATTCATTTCACATGGATGCAAGGCCTACATCAGATGGTTTAAAAGACTGCAAACACACATGCTTCAACATCTGAGAGTGTTAAATGTGAATGAAACATGCAAAACACACAAGCACATTGTTACAATGCAAAGGCCAAAGGTCAAATTCAGCTCACATGGATGCAAGGCCTACATCAGATGGTTTAAAAGACTGCAAACACACATGCTTCAACATCTGAGAGTGTTAAATGTGAATGAAACATGCAAAACACACAAGCACATAGTTAAAATGCAAAGGCCAAAGGTCAAATTCATTTCACATGGATGCAAGGCCTACATCAGATGGTTTAAAAGACTGCAAACACACATGCTTCAACATCTGAGAGTGTTAAATGTGAATGAAACCTCTAAAACACACAAGCACATAGCTACAATGCAAAGGCCAAAGGTTAAATTCAGCTCACATGGATGCAAGGCCTACATCAGATGGTTTAAAAGACTGCAAACACACATGCTTCAACATCTGAGAGTGTTAAATGTGAATGAAACATGTAAAACACACAAGCACATTGTTACAATGCAAAGGCCAAAGATCAAATTCAGCTCACATGGATGCAAGGCCTACATCAGATGGTTTAAAAGACTGCAAACACACATGCTTCAACATCTGAGAGTGTTAAATGTGAATGAAACCTGTAAAAAACACAAGCACATAGCTACAATGCAAAGGCCAAAGGTTAAATTCAGCTCACATGGATGCAAGGCCTACATCAGATGGTTTAAAAGACTGCAAACACACATGCTTCAACATCTGAGAGTGTTAAATGTGAATAAAACATGCAAAACACACAAGCACATAGCTACAATGCAAAGGCCAAAGGTCAAATTCAGCTCACATGGATGCAAGGCCTACATCAGATGGTTTAAAAGACTGCAAACACACATGCTTCAACATCTAAGACTGTTACATTTGAATGAAACCTGCAAAACACTCAAGCACATTGTTACAATGCAAAGGCCAAAGGTCAAATTCAGCTCACATGGATGCAAGGCCTACACCAGATGGTTTAAAAGACTGCAAACACACATGCTTCAACATCTAAGACTGTTACATTTGAATGAAACCTGCAAAACACACAAGCACATTGTTACAATGCAAAGGCCAAAGGTCAAATTCATCTCACATGGATGCAAGGCCTACATCAGATGGTTTAAAAGACTGCAAACCCACATGCTTCAACATCTAAGACTGTTACATTTGAATGAAACCTGCAAAACACTCAAGCACATTGTTACAATGCAAAGGCCAAAGGTCAAATTCAGCTCACATGGATGCAAGGCCTACATCAGATGGTTTATAAGACTGCAAACACAAATGCTTCAACATCTGAGAGTGTTAAATGTGAATGAAACATGCAAAACACACAAGCACATAGTTAAAATGCAAAGGCCAAAGGTCAAATTCATTTCACATGGATGCAAGGCCTACATCAGATGGTTTAAAAGACTGCAAACACACATGCTTCAACATCTGAGATTGTTAAATGTGAATGAAACCTCTAAAACACACAAGCACATAGCTACAATGCAAAGGCCAAAGGTTAAATTCAGCTCACATGGATGCAAGGCCTACATCAGATGGTTTAAAAGACTGCAAACACACATGCTTCAACATCTGAGAGTGTTAAATGTGAATGAAACATGCAAAACACACAAGCACATAGTTAAAATGCAAAGGCCAAAGGTCAAATTCATTTCACATGGATGCAAGGCCTACATCAGATGGTTTAAAAGACTGCAAACACACATGCTTCAACATCTGAGAGTGTTAAATGTGAATGAAACATGCAAAACACACAAGCACATAGTTAAAATGCAAAGGCCAAAGGTCAAATTCATTTCACATGGATGCAAGGCCTACATCAGATGGTTTAAAAGACTGCAAACACACATGCTTCAACATCTGAGAGTGTTAAATGTGAATGAAACATGCAAAACACACAAGCACATAGTTAAAATGCAAAGGCCAAAGGTCAAATTCATTTCACATGGATGCAAGGCCTACATCAGATGGTTTAAAAGACTGCAAACACACATGCTTCAACATCTGAGAGTGTTAAATGTGAATGAAACCTCTAAAACACACAAGCACATAGCTACAATGCAAAGGCCAAAGGTTAAATTCAGCTCACATGGATGCAAGGCCTACATCAGATGGTTTAAAAGACTGCAAACACACATGCTTCAACATCTGAGAGTGTTAAATGTGAATGAAACATGTAAAACACACAAGCACATTGTTACAATGCAAAGGCCAAAGATCAAATTCAGCTCACATGGATGCAAGGCCTACATCAGATGGTTTAAAAGACTGCAAACACACATGCTTCAACATCTGAGAGTGTTAAATGTGAATGAAACCTGTAAAAAACACAAGCACATAGCTACAATGCAAAGGCCAAAGGTTAAATTCAGCTCACATGGATGCAAGGCCTACATCAGATGGTTTAAAAGACTGCAAACACACATGCTTCAACATCTGAGAGTGTTAAATGTGAATAAAACATGCAAAACACACAAGCACATAGCTACAATGCAAAGGCCAAAGGTCAAATTCAGCTCACATGGATGCAAGGCCTACATCAGATGGTTTAAAAGACTGCAAACACACATGCTTCAACATCTAAGACTGTTACATTTGAATGAAACCTGCAAAACACTCAAGCACATTGTTACAATGCAAAGGCCAAAGGTCAAATTCAGCTCACATGGATGCAAGGCCTACACCAGATGGTTTAAAAGACTGCAAACACACATGCTTCAACATCTAAGACTGTTACATTTGAATGAAACCTGCAAAACACACAAGCACATTGTTACAATGCAAAGGCCAAAGGTCAAATTCATCTCACATGGATGCAAGGCCTACATCAGATGGTTTAAAAGACTGCAAACCCACATGCTTCAACATCTGAGAGTGTTAAATGTGAATGAAACATGCAAAACACACTAGCACATAGTTACAATGCAAAGGCCAAAGGTTAAATTCAGCTCACATGGATGCAAGGCCTACATCAGATGGTTTAAAAGACTGCAAACACACATGCTTCAACATCTGAGAGTGTTAAATGTGAATAAAACATGCAAAACACACAAGCACATAGCTACAATGCAAAGGCCAAAGGTCAAATTCAGCTCACATGGATGCAAGGCCTACATCAGATGGTTTAAAAGACTGCAAACACACATGCTTCAACATCTGAGAGTGTTAAATGTGAATAAAACATGCAAAACACACAAGCACATAGCTACAATGCAAAGGCCAAAGGTCAAATTCATCTCACATGGATGCAAGGCCTACATCAGATGGTTTAAAAGACTGCAAACACACATGCTTCAACATCTGAGAGTGTTAAATGTGAATAAAACATGCAAAACACACAAGCACATAGCTACAATGCAAAGGCCAAAGGTCAAATTCAGCTCACATGGATGCAAGGCCTACATCAGATGGTTTAAAAGACTGCAAACCCACATGCTTCAACATCTAAGACTGTTACATTTGAATGAAACCTGCAAAACACTCAAGCACATTGTTACAATGCAAAGGCCAAAGGTCAAATTCAGCTCACATGGATGCAAGGCCTACACCAGATGGTTTAAAAGACTGCAAACACACATGCTTCAACATCTAAGACTGTTACATTTGAATGAAACCTGCAAAACACTCAAGCACATTGTTACAATGCAAAGGCCAAAGGTCAAATTCAGCTCACATGGATGCAAGGCCTACATCAGATGGTTTAAAAGACTGCAAACCCACATGCTTCAACATCTAAGACTGTTACATTTGAATGAAACCTGCAAAACACTCAAGCACATTGTTACAATGCAAAGGCCAAAGGTCAAATTCAGCTCACATGGATGCAAGGCCTACACCAGATGGTTTAAAAGACTGCAAACACACATGCTTCAACATCTAAGACTGTTACATTTGAATGAAACCTGCAAAACACTCAAGCACATTGTTACAATGCAAAGGCCAAAGGTCAAATTCAGCTCACATGGATGCAAGGCCTACACCAGATGGTTTAAAAGACTGCAAACACACTTGCTTCAACATCTGAGACTGTTACATTTGAATGAAACCTGCAAAACACACAAGCACATTGTTACAATGCAAAGGCCAAAGGTCATAATCACCTCACATGGATGCAAGGCCTACATCAGATGGTTTAAAAGACTGCAAACACACTTGCTTCAACATCAGAGAGGGTTAAATGTGAATGAAACATGCAAAACACACAAGCACATAGTTACAATGCAAAGGCCAAAGGTCAAATTCAGCTCACATGGATGCAAGGCCTACACCAGATGGTTTAAAAGACTGCAAACACACATGCTTCAACATCTAAGACTGTTACATTTGAATGAAACCTGCAAAACACACAAGCACATTGTTACAATGCAAAGGCCAAAGGTCAAATTCATCTCACATGGATGCAAGGCCTACATCAGATGGTTTAAAAGACTGCAAACCCACATGCTTCAACATCTGAGAGTGTTAAATGTGAATGAAACATGCAAAACACACAAGCACATAGTTACAATGCAAAGGCCAAAGGTCAAATTCAGCTCACATGGATGCAAGGCCTACACCAGATGGTTTAAAAGACTGCAAACACACATGCTTCAACATCTGAGACTGTTACATTTGAATGAAACCTGCAAAACACTCAAGCACATTGTTACAATGCAAAGGCCAAAGGTCAAATTCATCTCACATGGATGCAAGGCCTACATCAGATGGTTTAAAAGACTGCAAACACACATGCTTCAACATCTAAGACTGTTACATTTGAATGAAACCTGCAAAACACTCAAGCACATTGTTACAATGCAAAGGCCAAAGGTCATAATCACCTCACATGGATGCAAGGCCTACACCAGATGGTTTAAAAGACTGCAAACACACATGCTTCAACATCTAAGACTGTTACATTTGAATGAAACCTGCAAAACACACAAGCACATTGTTACAATGCAAAGGCCAAAGGTCAAATTCATCTCACATGGATGCAAGGCCTACATCAGATGGTTTAAAAGACTGCAAACCCACATGCTTCAACATCTGAGAGTGTTAAATGTGAATGAAACATGCAAAACACACAAGCACATAGTTACAATGCAAAGGCCAAAGGTCAAATTCATCTCACATGGATGCAAGGCCTACATCAGATGGTTAAAAAGACTGCAAACACACATGCTTCAACATCTAAGACTGTTACATTTGAATGAAACCTGCAAAACACACAAGCACATAGTTACAATGCAAAGGCCAAAGGTCAAATTCAGCTCACATGGATGCAAGGCCTACATCAGATGGTTAAAAAGACTGCAAACACACATGCTTCAACATCTAAGACTGTTACATTTGTATCAAACCTGCAAAACACACAAGCACATAGCTACAATGCAAAGGCCAAAGGTCAAATTCAGCTCACATGGATGCAATGCCTACATCAGATGGTTTAAAAGACTGCAAACACACATGCTTCAACATCTGAGAGTGTTAAATGTGAATGAAACATGTAAAACACACAAGCACATTGTTACAATGCAAAGGCCAAAGGTCAAATTCAGCTCACATGGATGCAAGGCCTACATCAGATGGTTTAAAAGACTGCAAACACACATGCTTCAACATCTGAGAGTGTTAAATGTGAATGAAACATGTAAAACACACAAGCACATAGTTACAATGCAAAGGCCAAAGGTCAAATTCAGCTCACATGGATGCAAGGCCTACATCAGATGGTTTAAAAGACTGCAAACACACATGCTTCAACATCTGAGAGTGTTAAATGTGAATGAAACATGTAAAACACACAAGCACATTGTTACAATGCAAAGGCCAAAGGTCAAATTCAGCTCACATGGTTGCAAGGCCTACATCAGATGGTTTAAAAGACTGCAAACACACATGCTTCAACATCTAAGACTGTTACATTTGTATCAAACCTGCAAAACACACAAGCACATAGCTACAATGCAAAGGCCAAAGGTCAAATTCAGCTCACATGGATGCAAGGCCTACATCAGATGGTTTAAAAGACTGCAAACACACATGCTTCAACATCTGAGAGTGTTAAATGTGAATGAAACCTGCCAAACACACAAGCACATTGTTACAATGCAAAGGCCAAAGGTCAAATTCAGCTCACATGGATGCAAGGCCTACATCAGATGGTTTAAAAGACTGCAAACACACATGCTTCAACATCTGAGAGTGTTAAATGTGAATGAAACCTGCAAAACACACAAGCACATAGTTACAATGCAAAGGCCAAAGGTCAAATTCAGCTCACATGGATGCAAGGCCTACATCAGATGGTTTAAAAGACTGCAAACACACATGCTTTAACATCTGAGAGTGTTAAATGTGAATGAAACATGCAAAACACACAAGCACATAGTTACAATGCAAAGGCCAAAGGTCAAATTCATCTCACATGGATGCAAGGCCTACATCAGATGGTTAAAAAGACTGCAAACACACATGCTTCAACATCTAAGACTGTTACATTTGTATCAAACCTGCAAAACACACAAGCACATAGCTACAATGCAAAGGCCAAAGGTCAAATTCAGCTTACATGCATGCAAGGCCTACATCAGATGGTTTAAAAGACTGCAAACACACATGCTTCAACATCTAAGACTGTTACATTTGAATCAAACCTGCAAAACACACAAGCACATAGTTACAATGCAAAGGCCAAAGGTCAAATTCAGCTCACATGGATGCAAGGCCTAGATCAGATGGTTTAAAAGACTGCAAACACACATGCTTCAACATCTGAGAGTGTTAAATGTGAATGAAACCTGCCAAGCACACAAGCACATTGTTACAATGCAAAGGCCAAAGGTCAAATTCAGCTCACATGGATGCAAGGCCTACATCAGATGGTTTAAAAGATTGCAAACACACATGCTTCAACATCTAAGACTGTTACATTTGAATGAAACCTGCCAAACACACAAGCACATTGTTACAATGCAAAGGCCAAAGGTCAAATTCAGCTCACATGGATGCAAGGCCTACATCAGATGGTTTAAAATACTGCAAACACACATGCTTCGACATCTGAGAGTGTTAAATGTGAATGAAACATGCAAAACACACAAGCACATAGCTACAATGCAAAGGCCAAAGGTCAAATTCAGCTCACATGGATGCAAGGCCTAGATCAGATGGTTTAAAAGACTGCAAACACACATGCTTCAACATCTGAGAGTGTTAAATGTGAATGAAACCTGCCAAGCACACAAGCACATTGTTACAATGCAAAGGCCAAAGGTCAAATTCAGCTCACATGGATGCAAGGCCTACATCAGATGGTTTAAAAGATTGCAAACACACATGCTTCAACATCTAAGACTGTTACATTTGAATGAAACCTGCCAAACACACAAGCACATTGTTACAATGCAAAGGCCAAAGGTCAAATTCAGCTCACATGGATGCAAGGCCTACATCAGATGGTTTAAAATACTGCAAACACACATGCTTCGACATCTGAGAGTGTTAAATGTGAATGAAACATGCAAAACACACAAGCACATTGTTACAATGCAAAGGCCAAAGGTCATAATCAGCTCACATGGATGCAAGGCCTACATCAGATGGTTTAAAAGACTGCAAACACACATGCTTCAACATCTGAGAGTGTTAAATGTGAATGAAACATGCAAAACACACAAGCACATAGTTACAATGCAAAGGCCAGAGGTCAAATTCATCTCACATGGATGCAAGGCCTACATCAGATGGTTTAAAAGACTGCAAACACACATGCTTCAACATCTGAGAGTGTTAAATGTGAATGAAACCTGCAAAACACACAAGCACATTGTTACAATGCACTTTAACCCATATGACCTAAAGGGATTAAAGCATTATTAAAGGTCACAGTGTGCTCATAGGCCCTGTCTGCACATTAAGCACAAATGACCCACAGTGTGAACACAGGCCCTGCATGCACATTATACACATATCACACACATTAATAATGCATGCACATAGGCCCTGTATGCACATATGACACGCAGTGTGCACGCAGGCCTTGTATACACATTATGCACATATGACACACTTTAATAATGCTTTGTTCACTTTAGCTCATGGAGGTTAAAGGTCACAGTGTGCACACAGACCTTGGCTTGGACTTAGTGTTTTTTGTAAAACACGTGAAATAGGCTAAAGTTTAGGGCTCTTTTGCTTGGCTGAGGAAGGTCGGAGAGACTTGCACTTGGGTTCGTTGGAAAGGCCCGAATCAGACCTTTCCAACAAGCCCAAGGTCAAGGACGTGTCCCTTTCGGGGGCAGAGCTACGGGCATTTGAATATATAAGCTCATTTGTTATATCTCCGGAAGGGGAGGTCCTAGAAACCTGGGGGTGGGGGCGTTTTGAAGGGGGCCGAGGGAGCTTTCAAATGACACCAACCGCACGTCTCTACGACGTTCCTTGGCCGAGTTGTTGTTTTCCGAATTGGACGTGGGCTTAAAGCTAGGGTTAGGGCTAGGGTTGGCAACTCGGCTCAGGAAAACTCTGCGGCGACGCAATTTCAACACGTAGACAGTGGCGGGCCACGTAACGGGAGGGCGGAGTTTCGGAGTCGAGCGGCCTTTCTAGCCTGCGCGGGAGAACGCCCGACTCTGATTTATCACAGTGTGCCTTCGCGGTCTTTGCCAATCTTTTTGGCCATAGCGGTGCGTAAACAATGTCGCAAGATAACGCCGTCGCATGGGGCGCGTCAGGGACTATTGACGACAAACATACTCAAAATTCGTAACGATCGGGACACGTCAGCGTAGCCGCTACGGAAAAGAATTGCCGTAAATTGAACGTGGGCTTCTTCCGAAAAGGTTCCGCAGGCCCCAAATCGCACGACTCGGCACGTCCCGGGCCACCGAGCGACATATTGACACCGGGTGCCGAAAAGGGGATCTTGCGACATCTGAGGCAAAAAACCTCTTCAAACCTTCTGGTGCACCTGCGCCTCTAGACCGTATCGGTGAGGTTCTGAAACGGAGCGACATGCGGTTCCGAATCACGTGGGACTGCGGAACGTCGCGCACCGACAGTGCCTCGCTAGCCGTGCGACATACTGAAAGCTCAGCCCCATCGGACTTTTCCTCAACGCGTCGGTTACGCCGCTATTCTGCCCGATCGCAATTTAGTACGTGCAATTAATTGCAATAAACACACCCCAAACTATGTCCTTTGCATGTCGGGACAGAGGCGGTACTCATACGTCGAGCTCAACCTGACAGAACCCCCTTGAGCCGCACGGGGCACCGCCCATGCGCAATCGGAATAAAATGCCATTGAAGTGAATTGAGTGCCATTGGAGTAGGCCACAAAAAAGAATAATGGACATAAACTGCAAATGGGCATTTCCCCGCGTGGCCTTAGAAAGTCCCCGGGACCCCAAAAATGAACACTGTCATGCCCCCGGGTCCCCTGATTCATACCCTTGAGGCGCAAGTGCATGCGTCGCTGCTCTGGTTTTAGAGCCCCCCCTAAAAAACTCCTCATTCTTGTCATGCATGGACTCTGCCAATATTGCATTTTCAACAAAAATCAGATTTCCATCTTAAATTGCATTTCACTTTGGAGCAGAGCGGTTTTGGGGGCCGCATCGCAGGCCCCTGACGTTCTCGCTCATGTGATTTCATACGGCTATCACGAAGCGGGCCCGTACGGGAGCTGTCCCATTTCCCCATTAAACCAATGCATTTTTCAAAATGGGTAGGCCACAAAAAGGACAAAGAGATAAATTGGACGTGGGCTTAAAGCTAGGGTTAGGGCTAGGGTTGGCAACTCGGCTCGGGAAAACTCTGCGGCGACGCAATTTCAACACGTAGACAGTGGCGGGCCACGTAACGGGAGGGCGGAGTTTCGGAGTCGAGCGGCCTTTCTAGCCTGCGCGGGAGATCGCCCGACTCTGATTTATCCCAGTGTGCCTTCGCGGTCTTTGCCAATCTTTTTGGCCATAGCGTTGCGTAAACAATGTCGCAGGATAACGCCGTCGCATGGGGCGCGTCAGGGACTATTGACGACAAACATACTCAAAATTCGTAACGATAGGGACACGTCAGCGTAGCCGCTACGGAAAATAATTGTCGTAAATTGAACGTGGGCTTCTTCCGAAAAGGTTCCGCAGGCCCCAAATCGCACGACTCGGCACGTCCCGGGCCACCGAGCGACATATTGACACCGGGTGCCGAAAAGGGGATCTTGCGACATCTGAGGCAAAAAACCTCTTCAAACCTTCTGGTGCACCTGCGCCTCTAGACCGTATCGGTGAGGTTCCGAAACGGAGCGACATGCGGTTCCGAATCACGTGGGACTACGGAACGTCGCGCACCGACAAAGCCTCGCTAGCCGTGCGACATACTGAAAGCTCGGGCCCATCGGACTTTTCCTCACCGCGTCGGTTACGCCGCTATTCTGCCCGATCGCAATTTAGTACGTGCAATTAATTGCAGTACACCCCAAACTATGTCCTTTGCATGTCGGGACAGAGGCGGTACTCATACGTCGAGCTCAGCCTGACAGAACCCCCTTGAGCCGCACGGGGCACCGCCCACACGCAATCGGAACAAAATGCCATTGAAGTGAATTGAGTGAAATAGGCTAAAGTTTAGGGCTCTTTTAGTTGGCTGAGGAAGGTCGGAGAGACTTGAACTTGAGTTCGTTGGAAAGGCCCGAATCAGACCTTTCCAACAAGCCCAAGGTAAAGGACGTGTCCCATTCGGGGGCGGAGCTACGGGCATTTGAATATATAAGCTCATTTGTTATATCTCCGGAAGGGGAGGTCCTAGAGACCTGGGGGTGGGGGCGTTTTGAAGGGGGCCAAGGGAGCTTTCAAATGACACCAACCGCACGTCTCTACGACGTTCCTTGGCCGAGTTGGTGTTTTCCGAATTGGACGTGGGCTTAAAGCTAGGGTTAGGGCTAGGGTCGGCAACTCGGCTCGGGAAAACTCTGCGGCGACGCAATTTCAACACGTAGACAGTGGCGGGCCACGTAACGGGAGGGCGGAGTTTCGGAGTCGAGCGGCCTTTCTAGCCTGCGCGGGAGATCGCCCGACTCTGATTTATCCCAGTGTGCCTTCGCGGTCTTTGCCAATCTTTTTGGCCATAGCGGTGCGTAAACAATGTCGCAGGATAACGCCGTCGCATGGGGCGCGTCAGGGACTATTGACGACAAACATACTCAAAATTCGTAACGATCGGGACACGTCAGCGTAGCCGCTACGGAAAAGAATTGCCGTAAATTGAACGTGGGCTTCTTTCGAAAAGGTTCCGCAGGCCCCAAATTGCACGACTCGTCACGTCCCGGGCCACCGGGCGACATATTGACACCGGGTGCCGAAAAGGGGATCTTGCGACATCTGAGGCAAAAAACCTCTTCAAACCTTCTGGTGCACCTGCGCCTCTAGACCGTATCGGTGAGGTTCCGAAACGGAGCGACATGCGGTTCCGAATCACGTGGGACTGCGGAACGTCGCGCACCGACAGTGCCTCGCTAGCCGTGCAACATACTGAAAGCTCGGGCCCATCGGACTTTTCCTCACCGCGTCGGTTACGCCGCTATTCTGCCCGATCGCAATTTAGTACGTGAAATTAATTGCAGTACACCCCAAACTATGTCCTTTGCATGTCGGGACAGAGGCGGTACTCATACGTCGAGCTCAGCCTGACAGAACCCCCTTGAGCCGCACGGGGCACCGCCCACGCGCAATCGGAATAAAATGCCATTGAAGTGAATTGAGTGCCATTGGAGTAGGCCACAAAAAAGAATAATGGACATAAACTGCAAATGGGCATTTCCCCGCGTGGCCTTAGAAAGTCCCCGGGACCCCAAAAATGAACACTGTCATGCCCCCGGGTCCCCCGATTCATACCCTTGACGCGCAAGTGCATGCGTCGCTGCGCTGCTTTTAGAGCCTCCCCCAAAAAACTCCTCATTCTTGTCATGCATGGACTCTGCCATTATTGCATTTTCAACAAAAATCAGATTTCCATCTTAAATTGCACTTTGGAGCAGAGCGGTTTTGGGGGCCGCATCGCAGGTCCCTGACGTTCCCGCTCATGCGATTTCATACAGCTATCACGAAGCGGGCCCGTACGGGAGCTGTCCCATTTCCCCATTAAACCAATGCATTTTTCAAAATGGGTAGGCCACAAAAAGGACAAAGAGATAAATTGGACGTGGGCTTAAAGCTAGGGTTAGGGCTAGGGTTGGCAACTCGGCTCGGGAAAACTCTGCGGCGACGCAATTTCAACACGTAGACAGTGGCGGGCCACGTAACGGGAGGGCGGAGTTTCGGAGTCGAGCGGCCTTTCTCGCCTGCGCAGGAGATCGCCCGGCTCTGATTTATCCCAGTGTGCCTTCGCGGTCTTTGCCAATCTTTTTGGCCATAGCGGTGCGTAAACAATGTCGCAGGATAACGCCGTCGCATGGGGCGCGTCAGGGACTATTGACGACAAACATACTCAAAATTCGTAACGATCGGGACACGTCAGCGTAGCCGCTACGGAAAAGAATTGCCGTAAATTGAACGTGGGCTTCTTCCGAAAAGGTTCCGCAGGCCCCAAATCGCACGACTCGGCACGTCCCGGGCCACCGGGCGACATATTGACACCGGGTGCCGAAAAGGGGATCTTGCGACATCTGAGGCAAAAAACCTCTTCAAACCCTCTGGTGCACTTGCGCCTCTAGACCGTATCGGTGAGGTTCCGAAACGGAGCGACATGCGGTTCCGAATCACATGGGACTGCGGAACGTCGCGCACCGACAGTGCCTCGCTAGCCGTGCGACATACTGAAAGCTCGGGCCCATCGGACTTTTCCTCACCGTGTCGGTTACGCCGCTATTCTGCCCGATCGCAATTTAGTACATGCAACTAATACGACTTTGTTGCGCTGTTCCCGAAAGGCTTCCCGGGCACCAAAACGGACACACGGGTATCTATCGACCCCCGTAACGACCAGCCAAAGGCGTTCGGCTCCCGTATCGCGTCCTGCCAAACTTGGCCCCGGAATGACCCACGGGCCCGTGCTCTGGGGCGACGAAATACGAGCATCGGCACATCGCGAAAAGCAAAGTCCCGAACCCGAGACACGTTCCCGGGGCGTACGGGAGATCGAACACTTTCCCATTAAATCAATGTTATTTTTGTACAGGCCCCGTGGTCATCGAGGAATGCGATTGTCTTGCGCTGCTCCAGAAGGCTTCCCGGGCACCGAAACGGACGCACGGGTGTCTTTCGACCCCCTGAACGACCAGCCAAAGGCGTTCGGCTCCCGTGTCGCGTCCCGCCAAACTTGGCCCCAGACAGACCCGCGGGCCCGTGCTCCGGGCCGATGAAACAGGAGCCTGAGGACGTCACGAAAAGCAAAGTCCCGAACCCGGGGCACGTTGCCGGCGCGTACGGGAGATCGAACAGTTTCCCATTAAATCAATGTTATTTTTGTACAGGCCCCGCGGTCATAGCACGAGCGTGCCCGCCAAAGTGGCATTTCGGCGCGCCGCTGGTCAGGGGGCATAATACGTTGTTCGTGGATGCGGGGGAGGGGCATTGGTGAGGGATAGTGGGTAAGTGGGCATGATAATGCTTCTATGGGAGGCGAGGAAGACCACTGAGTAAGCATAAATGGCAAGTGGGCAGAATAATTGCTCTGTGGGCATGATGAAGACCTGTAAGTGGTCAGGGGGCATAATAGTTGTTTAATGGGAGGTGAGGAAGACTACTGAGTAATATTAAATGGCAAGTGGGCAGAATACTTGCTCCGCGGGCACGACGAAGACCCCCTAATGGGTCAGTGGGCACATTAACAAGTTGACGGGACATGAGGAGGAAATCCACATTGAGTTTGATGCCAAGCGGGCAAGATAATGGCTCGACGGGAGTCCAGGTGGTCCGCCCCAGCACGAGGGCGCCCCATGTGGTGTCCGTTTCGTCATTAGTGGTGAAATTGGGCCATTACCAGGGGGTAAGGGGAAAAGTGCCAGACCGTCATTTGGTTACATGGCGATCGGGCGTCCATTTGGAGGTTACGATCCATTCGCCCCTCTAAGTTGCCAAATGGCAATTTATTAGAATAGGCGAAAATCCCACGAACCCACTAGATTCCCTTACTCCCGGCCCCTCTGGAGAACCAAACCGTTGGTCAACCCGAAACGATCTCCAACCGTTGGTCAACCCGAAAGTACTTCCAGCAGTTGGTCAACCCGAAAGTTTCTCCAGCCGTTGGTCAACCCCATCGACTTAGGTTCTGGAGCGGCAATAAATACGTAAGATAGCATTTAAAAACGTTTAAAAATAGATGCATTTGTTTAAAGCAAAGCATTTATTTACTTACCAGACTACAGTTGGGTTCATGTGAAACTGCAAAACACAAGCTTTACAATGATGTATCACACAGTCTGATTGGACTTTGTTTTGATTAAAAATTAAGAAATTTGTACATGCAACTTTACCATTGTGATTCACAGGCCTTGTGGCCTAAAACAGGCTCAACTGTAACTCTTCTCCTTCCTGTTAGGAACAACACACAGTAAAGTCACTCATATGTCTGTAAACTACACATACACACCTTTAATTTGATATAAAACAAAAGACAATAGCTTCAGATTTGACTGATATACACAGATTTTTGTACAGGCAGTTTATCAAATAATTTACTGGCCTTTTGCAATGACCTCAACAAGGCCGATTTGACCCCTGTTATCTCGAGCTGTGAGTAACATACAACAATGAGCTTGGGTTCATGTGAAACTGTAAAACACAAGCATTACAATGATGTATCACACAATCTGATTGGACTTTGTTTTAATTAAAAATTAAGAAATTTGTACATGCAACTTTACCATTGTGATTCACAGGCCTTGTGGCCTAAAACAGGCTCAACTGTAACTCTTCTCCTTCCTGTTAGGAACAACACACAGTAAAGTCACTCATATGTCTGTAAACCACACATACACACCTTTAATTTGATATAAAACAAAAGACAATAGCTTCAGATTTGACTGATATACACAGATTTTTGTACAGGCAATTTACCAAATAATTTACTGGCCTTTTGCAATGACCTCAACAAGGCCGATTTGACCCCTGTTATCTCGAGCTGTGAGTAACATACAACAATGAGCTTGGGTTCATGTGAAACTGCAAAACACAAGCATTACAATGATGTATCACACAATCTGATTGGACTTTGTTTTAATTAAAAATTAAGAAATTTGTACATGAAACTTTACCATTGTGATTCACAGGCCTTGTGGCCTGAAAAAAAAATGACGGTTTGGCACTTTTCCCCTTACCCCCTGGTAATGACCCTATTCCACCACTAATGACCAATAATGACCACATGGGGCGCTCATGTGCTGGGGAGGACCACCTGGACTCCAGTCGAGCCATTATTTTGCCTGCTTGGCATCAAACTCAATCTGGATTTCCTCCTCATGTCCCGTCAACTTGTTAATGTGCCCACTGACCCATTAGGGGGTCTTCGTCGTGCCCGCGGAGCAAGTATTCTGCCCACTTGCCATTTAATATTACTCAGTAGTCTTCCTCACCTCCCATTAAACAACTATTATGCCCCCTGACCACTTACAGGTCTTCATCATGCCCACAGAGCAATTATTCTGCCCACTTGCCATTTATCCTTACTCGCCGGTCTTCCTCACCTCCCATTAAACAACTATTATGCCCCCTGACCACTTACAGGTCTTCATCATGCCCACAGAGCAATTATTCTGCCCACTTGCCATTTATGCTTACTCAGTGGTCTTCCTCGCCTCCCATAGAAGCATTATCATGCCCACTTACCCACTATCCCTCACCAATGCCCCTCCCCCGCATCCACGAACAACGTATTATGCCCCCTGACCGACGGCGCGCCGAAATGCCACTTTGGCGGGCACGCTCATGCTATGACCGCGGGGCCTGTACAAAATAACATTGATTTAATGGGAAACTGTTCGATCTCCCGTACGCGCCGGCAACGTGCCCCGGGTTCGGGACTTTGCTTTTCGTGACGTCCTCAGGCTCCTGTTTCATCGCCCCGGAGCACGGGCCCGCGGGTCTGTCTGGGGCCAAGTTTGGCAGGACGCGATACGGGAGCCGAACGCCTTTGGCTGGTCGTTCCGGGGGTCGATAGATACCCGTGTATCCGTTTTGGTGCCCGGTAAGCCTTTCGGGAACAGCGCAACAAAATCGTATTAGTTGCATGTACTAAATTGCGATCGGGCAGAATAGCGGCGTAACCGACGCGGTGAGGAAAAGTCCGATGGGCCCGAGCTTTCAGTATGTCGCACGGCTAGCGAGGCACTGTCGGTGCGCGACTTTCCGCAGTCCCACGTGATTCGGAACCGCATGTCGCTCCGTTTCGGAACCTCACCGATACGGTCTAGAGGCGCAGGTGCACCAGAAGGTTTGAAGAGGTTTTTTGCCTCAGATGTCGCAAGATCCCCTTTTCGGCACCCGGTGTCAACATGTCTCTCGGTGGCCCGGGATGTGCAGAGTCGTGCGATTTGGGGCCTGCGGAACTTTTTCGGAAGAAGCCCACGTTCAATTTACGGCAATTCTTTTCCGTAGCGGCTACGCTGACGTGTCCCGATCGTTACGAATTTTGAGTATGTTTGTCGTCAATAGTCCCTGACGCGCCCTATGCGACGGCGTTATCCTGCAACATTGTTTACGCACCGTTATGGCCAAAAAGATTGGCAAAGACCGCGAAGGCACACTGTGATAAATCAGAGTCAGGCGATCTCCCGCGCAGGCTAGAAAGGCCGCTCGACTCCGAAACTCCGCCCTCCCGTTACGTGGCCTGCCACTGTCTACGTGTTGAAATTGCGTCACCGCAGAGTTTTCCTGAGCCGAGTCGCCCTTTGGGTCGGTTGCTCCACACGAGGGGACCTTTCGAACGAGCCTACCCGCGAGCCTCTAGCCCTTTCCCCGGCCGAGATACAACGGTCCCCCCCCGGATTTTCCCACGGCCGCAGCTCGGGCGCCTTTGCTCGGATCGACTCGCCCTTTGGGTCGGTTGCTCCACCCGAGGGGACCTTTCCAACGAGCCGACCTGCGTCTCTCTAACCCCAAGCCCGGCAGAGATACGGCGGTCCCTCCGCGGATTTTCCCACGGCCGCAGCTCGGGCGCCTTTGCTCGGATCGACTCGCCCTTTGGGTCGCTTGCTCTACCGGAGCGGCCCTATCCAACGAGCCAAAACGCTTCTCTCTAACCCTAAGCCCGGCCGAGATACGGGGTACCACCTCTTGAACTTTAAACGGCCGTAGCTTGGGCGCCTTTGCTCGGATCGACTCGCCCTTTGGGTCGGTTGCTCCACTGGAGGGCACCTTTCCAACGAGCCAACCCGCTTCTCTCTAACCCTAAGCCCGGGCGAGATACGGCGTACCACCGCCTGACCTTTAAACGCCCGTAACTCGGGCGCCTTTGCTCGGATGAACTCGTCCCTCGGGTCGGTTGCTCTACCGGAGCGGCCCTTTCCAACGAGCCAACCCGCTTCTCTCTAACCCTAAGCCCGGCCGAGATACGGGGTACCACCGCCTGACCTTTAAACGGCCGTAACTCGGGCGCCTTTGCTCGGATAAACTCGTCCCTCGGGTCGGTTGCTCTACCTGAGCGGCCCTTTCCAACGAGCCAACCCGCTTCTCTGTAACCCTAAGCCCGGCCGAGATATTCCCACGACCGTAGCTCCGGAGCCCTTCGCCGCAGCCCTTCGGGACACCCACCCTCGGACGCCCCGCGGAGGGACCTTTCCAACGAGCCAATCCGCGCCTCTCTAACCCTTTCCCCGGCCGAGATACGACCCCGAGGACGGTGGCCCCTCTACCCGACCACAGTGCACCCGAGGCCGGCCTCGGACCCCCGAGGACGGTGGCCCCTCTACCCGACCACAGTGCACCCGAGGCCGGCCTCGGAACCCGCCACGGACACTCTGGAGCCCGTACCCGGCGCACCGTTCGGTCCTGGGCACCCACTCTTAAGCACTCCCCCCCGGCCTAAGCCCCATACTCCCGGCCCCTCTGGAGAACCAAACCGTTGGTCAACCCGAAACGATCTCCAACCGTTGGTCAACCCGAAAGTACTTCCAGCAGTTGGTCAACCCGAAAGTTTCTCCAGCCGTTGGTCAACCCCATCGACTTAGGTTCTGGAGCGGCAATAAATACGTAAGATAGCATTTAAAAACGTTTAAAAATAGATGCATTTGTTTAAAGCAAAGCATTTATTTACTTACCAGACTACAGTTGGGTTCATGTGAAACTGCAAAACACAAGCTTTACAATGATGTATCACACAGTCTGATTGGACTTTGTTTTGATTAAAAATTAAGAAATTTGTACATGCAACTTTACCATTGTGATTCACAGGCCTTGTGGCCTAAAACAGGCTCAACTGTAACTCTTCTCCTTCCTGTTAGGAACAACACACAGTAAAGTCACTCATATGTCTGTAAACTACACATACACACCTTTAATTTGATATAAAACAAAAGACAATAGCTTCAGATTTGACTGATATACACAGATTTTTGTACAGGCAGTTTATCAAATAATTTACTGGCCTTTTGCAATGACCTCAACAAGGCCGATTTGACCCCTGTTATCTCGAGCTGTGAGTAACATACAACAATGAGCTTGGGTTCATGTGAAACTGTAAAACACAAGCATTACAATGATGTATCACACAATCTGATTGGACTTTGTTTTAATTAAAAATTAAGAAATTTGTACATGCAACTTTACCATTGTGATTCACAGGCCTTGTGGCCTAAAACAGGCTCAACTGTAACTCTTCTCCTTCCTGTTAGGAACAACACACAGTAAAGTCACTCATATGTCTGTAAACCACACATACACACCTTTAATTTGATATAAAACAAAAGACAATAGCTTCAGATTTGACTGATATACACAGATTTTTGTACAGGCAATTTACCAAATAATTTACTGGCCTTTTGCAATGACCTCAACAAGGCCGATTTGACCCCTGTTATCTCGAGCTGTGAGTAACATACAACAATGAGCTTGGGTTCATGTGAAACTGCAAAACACAAGCATTACAATGATGTATCACACAATCTGATTGGACTTTGTTTTAATTAAAAATTAAGAAATTTGTACATGAAACTTTACCATTGTGATTCACAGGCCTTGTGGCCTGAAAAAAAAATGACGGTTTGGCACTTTTCCCCTTACCCCCTGGTAATGACCCTATTCCACCACTAATGACCAATAATGACCACATGGGGCGCTCATGTGCTGGGGAGGACCACCTGGACTCCAGTCGAGCCATTATTTTGCCTGCTTGGCATCAAACTCAATCTGGATTTCCTCCTCATGTCCCGTCAACTTGTTAATGTGCCCACTGACCCATTAGGGGGTCTTCGTCGTGCCCGCGGAGCAAGTATTCTGCCCACTTGCCATTTAATATTACTCAGTAGTCTTCCTCACCTCCCATTAAACAACTATTATGCCCCCTGACCACTTACAGGTCTTCATCATGCCCACAGAGCAATTATTCTGCCCACTTGCCATTTATCCTTACTCGCCGGTCTTCCTCACCTCCCATTAAACAACTATTATGCCCCCTGACCACTTACAGGTCTTCATCATGCCCACAGAGCAATTATTCTGCCCACTTGCCATTTATGCTTACTCAGTGGTCTTCCTCGCCTCCCATAGAAGCATTATCATGCCCACTTACCCACTATCCCTCACCAATGCCCCTCCCCCGCATCCACGAACAACGTATTATGCCCCCTGACCGACGGCGCGCCGAAATGCCACTTTGGCGGGCACGCTCATGCTATGACCGCGGGGCCTGTACAAAATAACATTGATTTAATGGGAAACTGTTCGATCTCCCGTACGCGCCGGCAACGTGCCCCGGGTTCGGGACTTTGCTTTTCGTGACGTCCTCAGGCTCCTGTTTCATCGCCCCGGAGCACGGGCCCGCGGGTCTGTCTGGGGCCAAGTTTGGCAGGACGCGATACGGGAGCCGAACGCCTTTGGCTGGTCGTTCCGGGGGTCGATAGATACCCGTGTATCCGTTTTGGTGCCCGGTAAGCCTTTCGGGAACAGCGCAACAAAATCGTATTAGTTGCATGTACTAAATTGCGATCGGGCAGAATAGCGGCGTAACCGACGCGGTGAGGAAAAGTCCGATGGGCCCGAGCTTTCAGTATGTCGCACGGCTAGCGAGGCACTGTCGGTGCGCGACTTTCCGCAGTCCCACGTGATTCGGAACCGCATGTCGCTCCGTTTCGGAACCTCACCGATACGGTCTAGAGGCGCAGGTGCACCAGAAGGTTTGAAGAGGTTTTTTGCCTCAGATGTCGCAAGATCCCCTTTTCGGCACCCGGTGTCAACATGTCTCTCGGTGGCCCGGGATGTGCCGAGTCGTGCGATTTGGGGCCTGCGGAACTTTTTCGGAAGAAGCCCACGTTCAATTTACGGCAATTCTTTTCCGTAGCGGCTACGCTGACGTGTCCCGATCGTTACGAATTTTGAGTATGTTTGTCGTCAATAGTCCCTGACGCGCCCTATGCGACGGCGTTATCCTGCAACATTGTTTACGCACCGTTATGGCCAAAAAGATTGGCAAAGACCGCGAAGGCACACTGTGATAAATCAGAGTCAGGCGATCTCCCGCGCAGGCTAGAAAGGCCGCTCGACTCCGAAACTCCGCCCTCCCGTTACGTGGCCTGCCACTGTCTACGTGTTGAAATTGCGTCACCGCAGAGTTTTCCTGAGCCGAGTTGCCAACCCTAGCCCTAACCCTAGCTTTAAGCCCACGTTCAATTCAGAAAACACCAACTCGGCCAAGGAACGTCATAGAGAAGTGCGGTTGGTGTCATTTGAAAGCTCCCTCGGCCCCCTTCAAAACGCCCCCACCCCCAGGTCTCTAGGACCTCCCCTTCCGGAGATATAACAAATGAGCTTAAATATTCAAATGCCCGTAGCTCCGCCCCCGAAAGGGACACGTCCTTGACCTTGGGCTTGTTGGAAAGGTCTGATTCGGGCCTTTCCAACGAACCCAAGTTCAAGTCTCTCCGACCTTCCTCGCCCAAGCAAAGAGCCCTAAACTTTAGCCTATTTCACGTGTTTTACAAAAAACACTAAGTCCAAGCCAAGGTCTGTGTGCCCACTGTGACCTTTAACCTTCATGAGCTAAAGTGAACAAAGCATTATTAATGTGTGTCATATGTGCATAATGTGTATACAACGCCTGCGTGCACACTGCGTGTCATATGTGCATACAGGGCCTATGTGCATGCATTATTAATGTGTGTGATATATGTATAATGTGCATGCAGGGCCTCTGTTCACACTGTGTGTCATTTGTGCTTAATGTGCAGACAGGGCCTATGAGCACACTGTGACCTTTAATAATGCTTTAATCCCTTTAGGTCATAGAGGTTAAAGTGCATTGTGAGCTTACTTTGACCTTTGGCCTTTGAATTGTAACAATGTGCTTGTGTGTTTTGCATGTTTTTTTCAAATGTAACAGTCTTAGATGTTGAAGCATGTGTGTTTGCAGTCTTTTAAACCATCTGATGTAGGCCTTGCATCCATGTGAGCTTACTTTGACCTTTGGCCTTTGCATTGTAACTATGTGCTTGTGTGTTTTGCAGGTTTCATTCAAATGTAACAGTTTTAGATGTTGAAGCATGTGTGTTTGCAGTCTTTTTAACCATCTGATGTAGGCCTTGCATCCATGTGAGATGAATTTGACCTTTGGCCTTTGCATTGGAACTTTGTGCTTGTGTGTTTTGCATGTTTCATTCACATTTAACACTCTCAGATGTTGAAGCATGTGTGTTTGCAGTCTTTTAAACCATCTGATGTAGGCCTTGCATCCATGTGAGGTGATTATGACCTTTGGCCTTTGCATTGTAACAATGTGCTTGAGTGTTTTGCAGGTTTCATTCAAATGTAACAGTCTTAGATGTTGAAGCATGTGTGTTTGCAGTCTTTTAAACCATCTGATGTAGGCCTTGCATCCATGTGAGCTTACTTTGACCTTTGGCCTTTGCATTGTAACAATGTGCTTGAGTGTTTTGCAGGTTTCATTCAAATGTAACAGTCTTAGATGTTGAAGCATGTGTGTTTGCAGTCTTTTAAACCATCTGATGTAGGCCTTGCATCCATGTGAGCTTACTTTGACCTTTGGCCTTTGCATTGTAACAATGTGCTTGAGTGTTTTGCAGGTTTGATTCAAATGTAACAGTCTTAGATGTTGAAGCATGTGTGTTTGCATTCTTTTAAACCATCTGATGTAGGCCTTGCATCCATGTGAGATGAATTTGACCTTTGGCCTTTGCATTGTAACAATGTGCTTGTGTGTTTTGCAGGTTTCATTCAAATGTAACAGTCTTAGATGTTGAAGCATGTGTGTTTGCATTCTTTTAAACCATCTGATGTAGGCCTTGCATCCATGTGAGCTGAATTTGACCTTTGGCCTTTGCATTGTAACAATGTGCTTGTGTGTTTTGCAGGTTTCATTCAAATGTAACAGTCTTAGATGTTGAAGCATGTGTGTTTGCATTCTTTTAAACCATCTGGTGTAGGCCTTGCATCCATGTGAGCTGAATTTGACCTTTGGCCTTTGCATTGTAACAATGTGCTTGTGTGTTTTGCAGGTTTCATTCAAATGTAACAGTCTTAGATGTTGAAGCATGTGTGTTTGCATTCTTTTAAACCATCTGATGTAGGCCTTGCATCCATGTGAGCTGAATTTGACCTTTGGCCTTTGCATTGTAACAATGTGCTTGTGTGTTTTGCAGGTTTCATTCAAATGTACCAGTCTTAGATGTTGAAGCATGTGTGTTTGCAGTCTTTTAAACCATCTGATGTAGGCCTTGCATCCATGTGAGCTTACTTTGACCTTTGGCCTTTGCATTGTAGCTATGTGCTTGTGTGTTTTGCAGGTTTCATTCAAATGTAACAGTCTCAGATGTTGAAGCATGTGTGTTTGCAGTCTTTTAAACCATCTGATGTAGGCCTTGCATCCATGTGAGCTGAATTTGACCTTTGGCTTTTGCATTGTAACAATGTGCTTGTGTGTTTTGCAGGTTTCATTCAAATGTAACAGTCTCAGATGTTGAAGCATTTGTGTTTGCAGTCTTTTAAACCATCTGATGTAGGCCTTGCATCCATGTGAGCTGAATTTGACCTTTGGCTTTTGCATTGTAACAATGTGCTTGTGTGTTTTGCAGGTTTCATTCAAATGTAACAGTCTCAGATGTTGAAGCATGTGTGTTTGCAGTCTTTTAAACCATCTGATGTAGGCCTTGCATCCATGTGAGCTGAATTTGACCTTTGGCTTTTGCATTGTAACAATGTGCTTGTGTGTTTTGCAGGTTTCATTCAAATGTAACAGTCTCAGATGTTGAAGCATGTGTGTTTGCAGTCTTTTAAACCATCTGATGTAGGCCTTGCATCCATGTGAGGTGATTATGACCTTTGGCCTTTGCATTGTAACAATGTGCTTGTGTGTTTTGCAGGTTTCATTCAAATGTAACAGTCTCAGATGTTGAAGCATGTGTGTTTGCAGTCTTTTAAACCATCTGATGTAGGCCTTGCATCCATGTGAGGTGATTATGACCTTTGGCCTTTGCATTGTAACAATGTGCTTGTGTGTTTTGCAGGTTTCATTCAAATGTAACAGTCTTAGATGTTGAAGCATGTGGGTTTTTAGTCTTTTAAACCATCTGATGTAGGCCTTGCATCCATGTGAGTTTACTTTGACCTTTGGCCGTTGCATTGTAACAATGTGCTTGAGTGTTTTGCAGGTTTCATTCAAATGTAACAGTCTTAGATGTTGAAGCATGTGGGTTTGCATTCTTTTAAACCATCTGATGTAGGCCTTGCATCCATGTGAGCTGAATTTGACCTTTGGCCTTTGCATTGTAACTATGTGCTTGTGTGTTTTGCAGGTTTCATTCAAATGTAACAGTCTCAGATGTTGAAGCATGTGTGTTTGCAGTCTTTTAAACCATCTGATGTAGGCCTTGCATCCATGTGAGCTTACTTTGACCTTTGGCCTTTGCATTGTAACTATGTGCTTGTGCAGGCACGTGCACACATAGACATCAAAGGGGGCTTGAGCACCTGCCCTTTTTATTCCTGGAGAGAAAGTGCCCTTTTTTTCTGGGGGGCTTTAAAAAAATAATAATATGATCTTTATTCATATAACAACTGATGTCTGTCTGTTTCTTGTGTTTTTTACTTGTTGCTTATTTAATTTAACATTAATTTATTCAGGAATCATTTAAATTATATTTAAACTCTTATATAAAGAAAAATAGCGCTATTTGTGGCACACAAACGGTTAACAGATGAGTCCCGCCTTCAAAATTCACATCGCTAATATGATTGGCTTTACCTTTCCTTAGTCCCGCCTCTCTAACTTACTTCGCTTTATGATTGGTTTGGCTACACTCGTGCTGCATCATTCGCACTTCAAGCGCCAAAGCTCAGCCTGAACGAGACGCGATCATGTGCATGATTATGCAGGCAGCTACCGGTAAGTGTGTGAGAAATAAAGCATTCTTATATTAACAGTTTCATGCACAAAATATGGGACACGTTGTTACACATAATGATTCAGGCAGGGAAATTGTTTTCCATGGCAATCCCATATTTACCTGAAGAGTTGCAAACTTGTATCCGTATAGTGTATGTAGTTTAAACAGTAAAATAATAAAGCACAAACAATAAAATAATTGCTAACTACAGCTTTTTTGTTTGCGTTTTTTGTAATGGCTGTTAAATAAGTATAATGTGTTATACTGGAGTGCTGGAGTAGATTGGGAAGAAATCTGATGGTTCAGTATTTTACTTGCCCAGTCTGAATTTTCACTGACATCACAAAAAAGTAAAATATAAAATACAAATAAAATAGGCCTAATCTATATTTGTTGTTTCTGACATGTGTAACCCTAATAAATATGAAACCTAAGGTTAAAGGTGCCATAGGATGTGTTGTCATAATATGTTAAATTGTTCTTTGACAATTACATAGAAGGTATGTTGCTTTATTAAGTGCAAACATTATCCAGAAACGTTTTTACATGTCCATTTACAACCCTAGAATTTGTCATTTGAATGAAATGGTTCAAAAAGTTTTATTTTTGCCCTATTTGAAAGGGTCATGAATAATAATGTTGAGCTCTGCTCTGATTGCTCTGCTCTGAGGCTCATGCCAGAAGCTCACATTAGTAAACAGACCTTATATTTTGAGCCCTTATCAGACAAAAATACATTTTGAGTAACAACTAACAACTAATCAGCTAAATGCTAGCATATAATATAGCATTTACATTTATTGGCCTGTAGCGCTAACTCAGCAGTCATAACTTTGTTTTTAGCATTTTAACAAATTTGTAATTAATGTGTAATTTAATGTTTTCAAAACATGCACATTGTGTAATGGCTTCCTTTGCTGCTCTATAAACCTACTACTAAGGAGACCATGATGTCTGTGTGAACTGATTATTTTGTAGACATATTTTGAAAATTAAACAATTGCGTGAGTTTGAGGAAGATAAAATTAATTAACTTTTTTAATATTTTTTTTTTAAAAAGGAAGTCAGAATTGCGTTAATATATATACTTTTTGTTTTAAAAAAAGAAAAATATATACATAATTATGAGAAGTGCCCTTTATTTCACTTGAGCCCATCCCCCTCAAAATGTCTGTGCACGTCCCTGTGCTTGTGTGTTTTGCAGGTTTCATTCAAATGTAACAGTTTTAGATGTTGAAGCATGTGTGTTTGCAGTCTTTTTAACCATCTGATGTAGGCCTTGCATCCATGTGAGATGAATTTGACCTTTGGCCTTTGCATTGGAACAATGTGCTTGTGTGTTTTGCAGGTTTCATTCAAATGTAACAGTCTTAGATGTTGAAGCATGTGTGTTTGCATTCTTTTAAACCATCTGATGTAGGCCTTGCATCCATGTGAGATGAATTTGACCTTTGGCCTTTGCATTGGAACAATGTGCTTGTGTGTTTTGCAGGTTTCATTCAAATGTAACAGTCTTAGATGTTGAAGCATGTGTGTTTGCATTCTTTTAAACCATCTGATGTAGGCCTTGCATCCATGTGAGATGAATTTGACCTTTGGCCTTTGCATTGGAACAATGTGCTTGTGTGTTTTGCAGGTTTCATTCAAATGTAACAGTCTTAGATGTTGAAGCATGTGTGTTTGCAGTCTTTTAAACCATCTGATCTAGGCCTTGCATCCATGTGAGCTGAATTTGACCTTTGGCCTTTGCATTGGAACAATGTGCTTGTGTGTTTTGCAGGTTTCATTCAAATGTAACAGTCTTAGATGTTGAAGCATGTGTGTTTGCATTCTTTTAAACCATCTGATGTAGGCCTTGCATCCATGTGAGGTGATTATGACCTTTGGCCTTTGCATTGTAACAATGTGCTTGTGTGTTTTGCAGGTTTCATTCAAATGTAACAGTCTTAGATGTTGAAGCATGTGTGTTTGCAGTCTTTTAAACCATCTGATGTAGGCCTTGCATCCATGTGAGCTGAATTTGACCTTTGGCCTTTGCACTGTAACAATGTGCTTGTGTGTTTTGCAGGTTTCATTCAAATGTAACAGTCTTAGATGTTGAAGCATGTGTGTTTGCAGTCTTTTAAACCATCTGATGTAGGCCTTGCATCCATGTGAGCTTACTTTGACCTTTGCATTGTAACAATGTGCTTGTGTGTTTTGCAGGTTTCATTCAAATGTAACAGTCTCAGATGTTAAAGCATGTGTGTTTGCATTCTTTTAAACCATCTGATGTAGGCCTTGCATCCATGTGAGCTGAATTTGACCTTTGCATTGTAACAATGTGCTTGTGTGTTTTGCAGGTTTCATTCAAATGTAACAGTCTCAGATGTTAAAGCATGTGTGTTTGCATTCTTTTAAACCATCTGATGTAGGCCTTGCATCCATGTGAGCTGAATTTGACCTTTGGCCTTTGCATTGTAACAATGTGCTTGTGTGTTTTGCAGGTTTCATTCAAATGTAACAGTCTCAGATGTTAAAGCATGTGTGTTTGCAGTCTTTTAAACCATCTGATGTAGGCCTTGCATCCATGTGAGCTGAATTTGACCTTTGGCCTTTGCATTGTAACAATGTGCTTGTGTGTTTTGCAGGTTTTATTCACATTTAACACTCTCAGATGTTGAAGCATGTGTGTTTGCATTCTTTTAAACCATCTGATGTAGGCCTTGCATCCATGTGAGCTTACTTTGACCTTTGGCCTATGCCCTCTATGTAATTTGGTCCCCAGGGGCCCTCAGAGCCATAAATGGCAGATGGGCAGTTTAATGTGCTAATGTGAAGAAAAGTGGGCACATGGTCAATGCATAAGTTGGCAGTGGGCAAAATAAACTATCAGTGGGCAACATAGCTTGGGGCCCCAAGGGGCCAAGCCCAGGGGCCAAAAGTTGTTTTCCTTAATTGCAGACAAAGTAAAATGGGCACCCAGTGGGCCTGTAATCATTTGGCACTTGGGGCCCCCAGAGCTTGGGGCTCTTTAGGTCATTTGGCCCCCAGGGGCCCTCAGAGGCATAAATGGCAGATGGGCAGTTTAATGTGCTAATGTGAAGAAAAGTGGGCACATGGTCAATGCATAAGTTGGCAGTGGGCAAAATAAACTGCAAACACACATGCTTCAACATCTAAGACTGTTACATTTGAATGAAACCTGCAAAACACACAAGCACATTGTTACAATGCAAAGGCCAAAGGTCATAATCACCTCACATGGATGCAAGGCCTACATCAGATGGTTTAAAAGAATGCAAACACACATGCTTCAACATCTAAGACTGTTACATTTGAATGAAACCTGCCAATTACATTTGAATGAAACCAGCCAATGGGCCTGGAATACTTTGGCACTTGGGGCCCCCAGAGCTTGAGGCCCTCTAGGTCATTTGGCCCCCAGGGGCCCTCAGAGCCATAAATGGCAGATGGGCAGTTTAATGTGCTAATTGGCAAAATAGTGGGCAAATGGTCAATGCATAAGTTGGCTGTAGGTGAAATATACTGTCAGTGGGCAACAAAACTTGGGGCCCCCAGGGGCCCTCAGAGGCATAAATGGCAGATGGGCAGTTTAATGTGCTAATGGGCAAAATAGTGGGCAAATGGTCAATGCATAAGTTGGCTGTGGGTGAAACAAACTGTCTGTGGGCAACATAAATGGCAGATGGGCAGTTTAATGTGCTAGTGGGCAGAAAAGTGGGCTAATGGTCAATACATAAGTTGGCAGTGGGGAACATAAACTGTCAGTGGGCAACATAACTTGGGGCCCCCAGGGGCCCTCAGAGCCATAAATGACAGATGGGCAGTTTAATGTGCTAGTGGGCAGAAAAGTGGGCTAATGGTCAATACATAAGTTGGCAGTGGGCAAAATAAACTGTAAGAGGGCAACATAACTTGGGGCCCCAAGGGGGCCAAGCCCAGGGGCCAAAAGTTGTTTTCCTCAATTGCAGACAAAGTAATTGGGCAGCCAGTGGGCCTGGAATACGTTGGCACTTGGGGCCCCCAGAGCTTGGGGCCCTCTAGGTCATTTGGCCCCCAGGGGCCCTCAGAGCCATATATGGCAGATGGGCAGTTTAATGTGCTAATGGGCAAAATAGTGGGCAAATAGTCAATGCATAAGTTGGCTGTGGGTGAAATATACTGTCAGTGGGCAACAAAACTTGGGGCCCCCAGGGGCCCTCAGAGCCATAAATGGCAGATGGGCAGTTTAATGTGCTAGTGGGCAGAAAAGTGGGCTAATGGTCAATACATAAGTTGGCAGTGGGCAAAATAAACTGTCAGTGGGCAACATAACTTGGGGCCCCAAGGGGGCCAAGCCCAGGGGCCAAAAGTTGTTTTCCTCAATTGCAGACAAAGTAATTGGGCAGCCAGTGGGCCTGGAATACTTTGGCACTTGGGGCCCCCAGAGCTTGGGGCCCTCTAGGTCATTTGGCCCCCAGGGGCCCTCAGAGCCATAAATGGCAGATGGGCAGTTTAATGTGCTAATGGGCAAAATAGTGGGCAAATGGTCAATGCATAAGTTGGCTGTGGGTAAAATAAACTGTCAGTGGGCAACAAAACTTGGGGCCCCCAGGGGCCCTCAGAGGCATAAATGGCAGATGGGCAGTTTAATGTGCTAATGGGCAAAATAGTGGGCAAATGGTCAATGCATAAGTTGGCTGTGGGTAAAATAAACTGTCAGTGGGCAACATAACTTGGGGCCCCAAGGGGGCCAAGCTCAGATGCCAAAAGTTGTTTTCCTCAATGGCAGAAAATACTTTGGCACTTTGGGCCCCCAGAGCCTGGAGCCCTCTGGGTCATTTGGCCCCCAGGGGCCCATAGAGGCATAAATGGTAGATGGGCAGTTTAATGTGCTAATGGGCAAAATAGTGGGCAAATGGTCAATGCATAAATTGGCTGTGGGTGAAATAAACTGTCAGCGGGCAACATAACTTGGGGCCCCCAGGGGGACAAAATAATGAGTTAGGGGGAAGAATAATTGTTTGGTGGGCAGAGGGGGGGTGGGGTCTTTTGGCCCTCGGGGGCCCGGGGCCCTCAAGCCATATTGTGACAAAATAATGAGTTAGGGGGCAGAATAATGGTTTGGTGGGCAGAGGGGGGTGGGGTCTTTTGGCCCCTGGGGGCCCGGGGCCCTCAGGCCATGTTTTGACAAAATAATGAGTTAGGGGGAAGAATAATGGTTTGGTGGGCGGGGGGGGTGGGGACTTTTGGCCCCTGGGGGCCCGGGGCCCGGGGCCCTCAGGCCATGTTGTGACAAAATAATGGGTTAGGGGGATGAAAAGAGGGTCTGTGGGAAGGGGGGGCGGGGTCATGGGGCCCCCAGGGTCCCGGGGCCTTTGGTGTATTAAGTGACAAAATAGCAAGTTAGGGGGCAGAATAGTTGCTCTGCGGGCAGGGAGGGTGTGGCCGTTCGCCCCAGAGGGCGTGGACAATTTTTGGATTTAGTGGGTCAGGGGGTAAAATAGTTGGTCTCTGGGCTGTGGGGGGGTGGTTTGTCACGTCCCAGGGTGACGCCCAGCATTTACATGATCTAAATGGGGTGTGCGATATTTCGGCGTACTCTGGGCCAGAATCCCATTCGAGTAAATTGCCATTCAAATAAACTGGGACTGGACAGTGGGTGCACCACCGGGTGGATCCCCCCTGAACTGCAAGCTCAGGCCTCAAATAAAGTGTTACAAAAACACCGCCCCGCGCGGCCCCCCGGGGCCTGAGAGGCTCAACGCGACCTTTCCCCCTCGCGGGGAGGGCCCACCGACGCGCCCGCGCCGCCGTCGGACCCCCGAAAAATTTTGGGGGCCCGGCGCGCACCGTCCACGAACCGACGTCCGATTCCCCATTAGCTAACTGGAATGTAGATGCGAGTGGCCTAACGGCGAGTTTAGGATACTGGAGTTTAGGATACTGGACATGCGGATACTGGAGTTTAGGATACTGGACATGCGGATACTGGACATGCGGATACTGGACATGCGGATACTGGACATGCGGATACTGGAGTTTAGGATACTGGAGTTTAGGATACTGGAGTTTAGGATACTGGAGTTTAGGATACTGGAGTTTAGGATACTGGAGTTTAGGATACTGGAGTTTAGGATACTGGAGTTTAGGATACTGGAGTTTAGGATACTGGACAGGCGGATGCTGGAGTTTAGGATACTGGACAGGCGGATGCTGGAGTTTAGGATACTGGACATGCGGATGCTGGAGTTTAGGATACTGGAGTTTAGGATGCTGGAGTTTAGGATACTGGAGTTTAGGATACTGGACAGGCGGACGCTGGAGTTTAGGATACTGGAGTTTAGGATACTGGACATGCGGACGCTGGAGTTTAGGATACTGGAGTTTAGGATACTGGAGTTTAGGATACTGGACATGCGGATGCTGGAGTTTAGGATACTGGAGTTTAGGATACTGGAGTTTAGGATACTGGACAGGCGGACGCTGGAGTTTAGGATTCTGGAGTTTAGGATACTGGACAGGCGGATGCTGGAGTTTAGGATACTGGACATGCGGATGCTGGAGTTTAGGATACTGGAGTTTAGGATGCTGGAGTTTAGGATGCTGGACAGGCGGACGCTGGAGTTTAGGATACTGGAGTTTAGGATACTGGAGTTTAGGATACTGGAGTTTAGGATACTGGACATGCGGATGCTGGAGTTTAGGATACTGGACATGCGGATGCTGGAGTTTAGGATACTGGAGTTTAGGATACTGGACATGCGGATGCTGGAGTTTAGGATACTGGAGTTTAGGATACTGGACAGGCGGACGCTGGAGTTTAGGATACTGGAGTTTAGGATACTGGAGTTTAGGATACTGGAGTTTAGGATACTGGACATGCGGATGCTGGAGTTTAGGATACTGGAGTTTAGGATACTGGACATGCGGATGCTGGAGTTTAGGATACTGGAGTTTAGGATACTGGAGATTAGGATACTGGACATGCGGATGCTGGAGTTTAGGATACTGGAGGTTAGGATACTGGACATGCGGATGCTGGAGTTTAGGATACTGGACATGCGGATGCTGGAGTTTAGGATACTGGACATGCGGATGCTGGAGTTTAGGATACTGGAGTTTAGGATACTGGAGTTTAGGATGCTGGAGTTTAGGATACTGGAGTTTAGGATACTGGACATGCGGATGCTGGAGTTTAGGATACTGGAGTTTAGGATACTGGAGTTTAGGATACTGGACATGCGGATGCTGGAGTTTAGGATACTGGAGTTTAGGATACTGGACATGCGGATGCTGGAGTTTAGGATACTGGAGTTTAGGATACTGGAGTTTAGGATACTGGACATGCGGATGCTGGAGTTTAGGATACTGGACTTTAGGATACTGGACTTTAGGATACTGGAGTTTAGGATACTGGAGTTTAGGATACTGGACATGCGGATGCTGGAGTTTAGGATACTGGAGTTTAGGATACTGGAGTTTAGGATACTGGAGTTTAGGATACTGGAGTTTAGGATACTGGAGTTTAGGATACTGGACATGCGGATGCTGGAGTTTAGGATACTGGAGTTTAGGATACTGGAGTTTAGGATACTGGACATGCGGATGCTGGAGTTTAGGATACTGGAGCAGGCCAGCTGACAGTCTTGCCTGGGCCCGGGACAAGATAATCTTAGAGGGCCCCCCACCCCTTACTTTTTACTGGTAACAAGAGATTTGGCATTATCAGATTCAGGACCCACGAATATTGCATATTATACATTGTATAAAACATTTAGTTAAATGTGCTTTTCGTAATTTTTAGAAGGATCTCTTGACAGAAATGCAAAATAATATACTAAACTATATTATCAGGGGTGTATAAAGACCTTTTTATAATGAACCGTTATATTTTTATTACATTAGAATGAGACGTTTTTATCTACATACACAGAGGGTCCCCTTACGTGGAGGTCGCCATTTTGTGCTGCCATGTTTCTACAGAAACGTTTAACGGACAAACTTTTTTTACTAAGTTGTCTCTGACGATGACATGTTTTACTGTAGCTTATCTATGCGTTTCAAAAGCGAGGGGTGAGCAGTGGATTGAGCAGTTGGTTGCAATTTGCAACCTCACCACTAGATGCTTCTAAAATTTACACACTGCACCTTTAAATGTAGTACACTGAAAAAAAATATTCATTGAATTTAATACATTTTTTAAGGTAAGTGGTTGCAATCAATTTATTTAAGCTACATTTAAACAAAAAGATTAGTAAAGTAAAATAAAATATAAAACTTTTGTTTAAATGTAGCTTAAATAAATTGATTGCAACCACTTACCTTAAAAAAAAAATTGATTAAATTCAATGAATCATTTTTTTCAGTGTACTGACGCTGTATACTGAAACAAAATATCATAATCACGTATGAATTATGAACAGACTATTGGAAAATCAGTAAAACAACTTCAGCTAATATTATGCTGTGTTTGGACTAAAAATTGAATAAATATTACTCCTCTCTTTAGAAATTTGAAGTAAACATATAACTCAATCAATATTTCTCCAAACATGCACACCTTTGAACCAAAAGCCCAGAGGGATATTATTTTGTAAAGAGCTTTCATGATGAGCATGCATTAGATTTTTCTCAATGAATGCGACTGAGGGTAGAGCCCTGCATTTCAGCCCAAGCCCGACCCGACCTTTTTACACCCCTCAGGTCGGGTTTCGGCCAATTTTAACGTCACAGCTGATACGCGGGCGGACCTCGGGCTATTTAGGCTTCTCCATCTTTTTATATTTTTCAATTTAATTAAAATAACATTTTGACAGACGATGATTGCAAAACAAACGTAATAAGACTTTTAACCTATAGCACGAGTCCGCTATAAGCACAGCCAGACACACATTTACAATGCAGCTGTTGCTTATTTAACAGCACCTTCAGCTCACCGGGAAAAAATATTAATGGAGGACTAGATTAAAACCTTGGATGCTGCGCATAATCTATGCAAACAGCATCCAAGACATAATCTATAATACATATATATATGCATAGCGAAGTTGTAAGATAAGGCATGTTGCATGTTTATTCGTTTCATGTTTATTTCGTTTCGTTTTGTAGCTATAGCCCTTTTCATTTTTTTATTTCTGCACCCGTTGCAGCTGCGAGCAGCAGAGCAACCTGCCTCCACTTTTTAAAAATAGTGTGTGTTGATAATAAACGTTTAAACTAACACTGTGATATGCTGAAAATATATATTTTATATAGTTGTTATTATAGGCAAGTGAAGTGTTGATTTGAGAGTTCAATTCATCAAACATGTCGTCAACTTGCTGTCGGCTGCGAACCGCTTGAACAAACAAAAATACTCTAAAATGTAAATAAAAAAAGAAATATAACTATTTTGCCATTTAAAACAAATCTGAACTGCTTTAATTTGCTGCAAGAGTAGTACAGCTGTGTAAGGAATCTGTGTAAGGAGTTATTTTTTCTATTTCTGCGGATTTCTTTTGCAAAATCTATGCGGAATTTTGACGAATAATTAAAAATGTTTTAAAACGATCTGAGAGAATGTGCGCTGTGAATATTACAAAACAATAAAATATCTTATAATTACATTTTATTAAAGGATTACCCTGAATTAAACTGGACCAACATGAACCAACAGATAATGGACAATGTGCTGTCACGACCATAGAGTTTTATATAAATTACATATATTACTGTCTACAGTGTAACATTAAAAAGAAAAGGCTTCTCATAATTAATGTAGCCTATATCAAGATAATTTCATCTGTTTAACAACACAATGTATATTTATCTTGTAAACGGATTTGAAATAATAAATAATTTTCGCATCACTTAGCAATAGAGACGATAGCGAATTCATTATCTTCTCCGCGGTAAGTTTTATTTCAAATTCAAGTTTTACATATTAAATATTAAATAGTTTGTGCTTTCTCTCATAAAAACCTCACAGCAAACAGCACAGACTTCTAAACACACGCGATGCAGTGACTATATCTGCGGTCACAGATTCCTAATGGGGATAATTAGGAATTCTATTTTCCTCTATAAGGCCTAATTTTTCTTCTTTTCTTTTCTTTTCTGAGCACCGGACTTGTGCTGAGTCTGACCGGACATTTTGAGCGTACTGAACTTCAAATCAAATGAATAAAATATTTTCTTTATTTTTGATCAATTATTCCATAGGTTCCAGTTCTGGGCCCCCCTCTGGGCCCCACCCCACCCTGGGCCCGGGACAACAGACCCGTTTGTCCCCCCCTGTCGGCGGGCGTGACTGGAGTTTAGGATACTGGAGTTTAGGATACTGGAGTTTAGGATACTGGACATGCGGATGCTGGAGTTTAGGATACTGGAGTTTAGGATACTGGAGTTTAGGATACTGGAGTTTAGGATACTGGAGTTTAGGATACTGGAGTTTAGGATACTGGAGTTTAGGATACTGGACATGCGGATGCTGGAGTTTAGGATACTGGAGTTTAGGATACTGGAGTTTAGGATACTGGACATGCGGATGCTGGAGTTTAGGATGCTGGAGTTTAGGATACTGGACATGCGGATGCTGGAGTTTAGGATACTGGAGTTTAGGATACTGGAGTTTAGGATACTGGAGTTTAGGATACTGGACATGCGGATGCTGGAGTTTAGGATACTGGAGTTTAGGATACTGGAGTTTAGGATACTGGAGTTTAGGATACTGGACATGCGGATGCTGGAGTTTAGGATACTGGAGTTTAGGATACTGGAGTTTAGGATACTGGAGTTTAGGATACTGGAGTTTAGGATACTGGAGTTTAGGATACTGGAGTTTAGGATACTGGAGTTTAGGATACTGGACAGGCGGATGCTGGAGTTTAGGATACTGGACATGCGGATGCTGGAGTTTAGGATACTGGAGTTTAGGATACTGGACAGGCGGACGCTGGAGTTTAGGATACTGGAGTTTAGGATACTGGACATGCGGATGCTGGAGTTTAGGATACTGGAGTTTAGGATACTGGAGTTTAGGATACTGGACATGCGGATGCTGGAGTTTAGGATACTGGAGTTTAGGATACTGGAGTTTAGGATACTGGACAGGCGGACGCTGGAGTTTAGGATAATGGAGTTTAGGATACTGGACAGGCGGATGCTGGAGTTTAGGATACTGGACATGCGGATGCTGGAGTTTAGGATACTGGAGTTTAGGATGCTGGAGTTTAGGATACTGGAGTTTAGGATACTGGACAGGCGGACGCTGGAGTTTAGCATACTGGAGTTTAGGATACTGGACAGGCGGATGCTGGAGTTTAGGATACTGGACATGCGGATGCTGGAGTTTAGGATACTGGAGTTTAGGATACTGGAGTTTAGGATACTGGAGTTTAGGAAACTGGACATGCGGATGCTGGAGTTTAGGATACTGGAGTTTAGGATACTGGACAGGCGGATGCTGGAGTTTAGGATACTGGACATGCGGATGCTGGAGTTTAGGATACTGGAGTTTAGGATACTGGAGTTTAAGATACTGGACATGCGGATGCTGGAGTTTAGGATACTGGAGTTTAGGATACTGGACAGGCGGATGCTGGAGTTTAGGATACTGGACATGCGGATGCTGGAGTTTAGGATACTGGAGTTTAGGATGCTGGAGTTTAGGATACTGGAGTTTAGGATACTGGACAGACGGACGCTGGAGTTTAGGATGCTGGAGTTTAGGATACTGGACATGCGGACGCTGGAGTTTAGGATACTGGAGTTTAGGATACTGGACAGGCGGACGCTGGAGTTTAGGATACTGGAGTTTAGGATACTGGACATGCGGATGCTGGAGTTTAGGATACTGGAGTTTAGGATACTGGAGTTTAGGATACTGGAGTTTAGGATACTGGAGTTTAGGATACTGGACATGCGGATGCTGGAGTTTAGGATACTGGAGTTTAGGATACTGGAGTTTAGGATACTGGACATGCGGATGCTGGAGTTTAGGATACTGGAGTTTAGGATACTGGAGTTTAGGATACTGGAGTTTAGGATACTGGAGTTTAGGATACTGGAGTTTAGGATACTGGACAGGCGGACGCTGGAGTTTAGGATACTGGAGTTTAGGATACTGGACAGGCGGATGCTGGAGTTTAGGATACTGGACATGCGGATGCTGGAGTTTAGGATACTGGAGTTTAGGATACTGGAGTTTAGGATACTGGACATGCGGATGCTGGAGTTTAGGATGCTGGAGTTTAGGATGCTGGAGTTTAGGATACTGGACATGCGGATGCTGGAGTTTAGGATGCTGGAGTTTAGGATGCTGGAGTTTAGGATGCTGGAGTTTAGGATGCTGGAGTTTAGGATACTGGAGTTTAGGATACTGGAGTTTAGGATACTGGAGTTTAGGATACTGGAGTTTAGGATACTGGACATGCGGATGCTGGAGTTTAGGATACTGGAGTTTAGGATACTGGAGTTTAGGATACTGGACATGCGGATGCTGGAGTTTAGGATACTGGAGTTTAGGATACTGGACATGCGGATGCTGGAGTTTAGGATACTGGAGTTTAGGATACTGGAGTTTAGGATACTGGACATGCGGATGCTGAAGTTTAGGATACTGGAGTTTAGGATACTGGAGTTTAGGATACTGGACATGCGGATGCTGGAGTTTAGGATGCTGGAGTTTAGGATACTGGAGTTTAGGATACTGGAGTTTAGGATACTGGAGTTTAGGATACTGGAGTTTAGGATACTGGAGTTTAGGATACTGGACATGCGGATGCTGGAGTTTAGGATACTGGAGTTTAGGATACTGGAGTTTAGGATACTGGAGTTTAGGATACTGGAGTTTAGGATACTGGACATGCGGATGCTGGAGTTTAGGATACTGGAGTTTAGGATACTGGAGTTTAGGATACTGGAGTTTAGGATACTGGAGTTTAGGATGCTGGACATGCGGATGCTGGACATGCGGATACTGGAGTTTAGGATACTGGAGTTTAGGATACTGGAGTTTAGGATACTGGAGTTTAGGATACTGGAGTTTAGGATACTGGAGTTTAGGATACTGGACATGCGGATGCTGGAGTTTAGGATACTGGAGTTTAGGATACTGGACATGCGGATGCTGGAGTTTAGGATACTGGAGTTTAGGATACTGGAGTTTAGGATACTGGAGTTTAGGATACTGGACAGGGGGATGCTGGAGTTTAGGATACTGGACAGGCGGATGCTGGAGTTTAGGATACTGGACATGCGGATGCTGGAGTTTAGGATACTGGAGTTAGGATGCTGGACTTTAGGATACTGGAGTTTAGGATACTGGACATGCGGATGCTGGAGTTTAGGATGCTGGAGTTTAGGATACTGGAGTTTAGGATACTGGAGTTTAGGATACTGGAGTTTAGGATACTGGACATGCGGATGCTGGAGTTTAGGATACTGGAGTTTAGGATACTGGAGTTTAGGATACTGGAGTTTAGGATACTGGACATGCGGATGCTGGAGTTTAGGATACTGGACATGCGGATGCTAGAGTTTAGGATACTGGAGTTTAGGATACTGGAGTTTAGGATACTGGACATGCGGATGCTGGAGTTTAGGATACTGGAGTTTAGGATACTGGAGTTTAGGATACTGGAGTTTAGGATACTGGACAGGCGGATGCTGGAGTTTAGGATACTGGACAGGCGGATGCTGGAGTTTAGGATACTGGACATGCGGATGCTGGAGTTTAGGATACTGGAGTTTAGGATGCTGGAGTTTAGGATGCTGGAGTTTAGGATACTGGACAGGCGGACGCTGGAGTTTAGGATACTGGAGTTTAGGATACTGGACATGCGTATGCTGGAGTTTAGGATACTGGAGTTTAGGATACTGGAGTTTAGGATACTGGACGTGCGGATGCTGGAGTTTAGGATACTGGAGTTTAGGATACTGGAGTTTAGGATACTGGAGTTTAGGATACTGGACAGGCGGACGCTGGAGTTTAGGATACTGGAGATTAGGATACTGGACAGGCGGATGCTGGAGTTTAGGATACTGGACAGGCGGATGCTGGAGTTTAGGATACTGGAGTTTAGGATGCTGGAGTTTAGGATACTGGAGTTTAGGATACTGGAGTTTAGGATACTGGAGTTTAGGATACTGGACATGCGGATGCTGGAGTTTAGGATACTGGAGTTTAGGATACTGGACATGCGGATGCTGGAGTTTAGGATACTGGAGTTTAGGATACTGGAGTTTAGGATACTGGACATGCGGATGCTGGAGTTTAGGATACTGGACATGCGGATGCTAGAGTTTAGGATACTGGAGTTTAGGATACTGGAGTTTAGGATACTGGACATGCGGATGCTGGAGTTTAGGATACTGGAGTTTAGGATACTGGAGTTTAGGATACTGGAGTTTAGGATACTGGACAGGCGGATGCTGGAGTTTAGGATACTGGACAGGCGGATGCTGGAGTTTAGGATACTGGACATGCGGATGCTGGAGTTTAGGATGCTGGAGTTTAGGATGCTGGAGTTTAGGATACTGGACAGGCGGACGCTGGAGTTTAGGATACTGGAGTTTAGGATACTGGACATGCGTATGCTGGAGTTTAGGATACTGGAGTTTAGGATACTGGAGTTTAGGATACTGGACGTGCGGATGCTGGAGTTTAGGATACTGGAGTTTAGGATACTGGAGTTTAGGATACTGGAGTTTAGGATACTGGACAGGCGGACGCTGGAGTTTAGGATACTGGAGATTAGGATACTGGACAGGCGGATGCTGGAGTTTAGGATACTGGACATGCGGATGCTGGAGTTTAGGATGCTGGAGTTTAGGATGCTGGAGTTTAGGATACTGGAGTTTAGGATACTGGACAGGCGGACGCTGGAGTTTAGGATACTGGAGTTTAGGATACTGGACAGGCGGATGCTGGAGTTTAGGATACTGGACATGCGGATGCTGGAGTTTAGGATACTGGAGTTTAGGATGCTGGAGTTTAGGATACTGGAGTTTAGGATACTGGACAGGCGGACGCTGGAGTTTAGGATACTGGAGTTTAGGATACTGGACATGCGGATGCTGGAGTTTAGGATACTGGAGTTTAGGATACTGGACATGCGGATGCTGGAGTTTAGGATGCTGGAGTTTAGGATACTGGAGTTTAGGATACTGGACATGCGGATGCTGGAGTTTAGGATACTGGAGTTTAGGATACTGGAGTTTAGGATACTGGACATGCGGATGCTGGAGTTTAGGATACTGGAGTTTAGGATACTGGAGTTTAGGATACTGGACATGCGGATGCTGGAGTTTAGGATACTGGAGTTTAGGATGCTGGAGTTTAGGATACTGGATATGCGGATGCTGGAGTTTAGGATGCTGGAGTTTAGGATGCTGGAGTTTAGGATGCTGGAGTTTAGGATGCTGGAGTTTAGGATGCTGGAGTTTAGGATACTGGAGTTTAGGATACTGGACATGCGGATGCTGGAGTTTAGGATACTGGAGTTTAGGATACTGGAGTTTAGGATACTGGACATACGGATGCTGGAGTTTAGGATACTGGAGTTTAGGATACTGGACATGCGGATGCTGGAGTTTAGGATACTGGAGTTTAGGATACTGGACATGCGGATGCTGGAGTTTAGGATACTGGAGTTTAGGATACTGGAGTTTAGGATACTGGACATGCGGATGCTGGAGTTTAGGATACTGGAGTTTAGGATACTGGAGTTTAGGATACTGGACATGCGGATGCTGGAGTTTAGGATACTGGAGTTTAGGATACTGGAGTTTAGGATACTGGAGTTTAGGATACTGGAGTTTAGGATACTGGAGTTTAGGATACTGGACATGCGGATACTGGAGTTTAGGATACTGGAGTTTAGGATACTGGAGTTTAGGATACTGGAGTTTAGGATACTGGAGTTTAGGATACTGGACATGCGGATGCTGGAGTTTAGGATACTGGAGTTTAGGATACTGGAGTTTAGGATACTGGAGTTTAGGATACTGGACATGCGGATGCTGGAGTTTAGGATACTGGAGTTTAGGATACTGGAGTTTAGGATACTGGACAGGCGGATGCTGGAGTTTAGGATACTGGACAGGCGGATGCTGGAGTTTAGGATACTGGACATGCGGATGCTGGAGTTTAGGATACTGGAGTTTAGGATACTGGACATGCGGATGCTGGAGTTTAGGATACTGGAGTTTAGGATACTGGACATGCGGATGCTGGAGTTTAGGATACTGGAGTTTAGGATACTGGAGTTTAGGATACTGGAGTTTAGGATACTGGAGTTTAGGATACTGGAGTTTAGGATACTGGACATGCGGATGCTGGAGTTTAGGATACTGGAATGCGGATGCTGGAGTTTAGGATACTGGAGTTTAGGATACTGGAGTTTAGGATACTGGAGTTTAGGATACTGGACATGCGGATGCTGGAGTTTTGGATACTGGAGTTTAGGATACTGGAGTTTAGGATACTGGACATGCGGACGCTGGAGTTTAGGATACTGGAGTTTAGGATACTGTACATGCGGATGCTGGAGTTTAGGATACTGGAGTTTAGGATACTGGAGTTTAGGATACTGGACATGCGGATGCTGGAGTTTAGGATGCTGGAGTTTAGGATACTGGACATGCGGATGCTGGAGTTTAGGATACTGGAGTTTAGGATACTGGAGTTTAGGATGCTGGACATGCGGATGCTGGAGTTTAGGATACTGGAGTTTAGGATACTGGAGTTTAGGATACTGGAGTTTAGGATACTGGAGTTTAGGATACTGGAGTTTAGGATACTGGACATGCGGATGCTGGAGTTTAGGATGCTGGAGTTTAGGATGCTGGAGTTTAGGATACTGGACAGGCGGATGCTGGAGTTTAGGATACTGGACAGGCGGATGCTGGAGTTTAGGATACTGGACAGGCGGATGCTGGAGTTTAGGATACTGGACAGGCGGATGCTGGAGTTTAGGATACTGGAGTTTAGGATACTGGAGTTTAGGATACTGGACATGCGGATGCTGGAGTTTAGGATACTGGAGTTTAGGATACTGGAGTTTAGGATACTGGAGTTTAGGATACTGGACATGCGGATGCTGGAGTTTAGGATACTGGAGTTTAGGATACTGGAGTTTAGGATACTGGAGTTTAGGATACTGGAGTTTAGGATACTGGAGTTTAGGATACTGGAGTTTAGGATACTGGACATGCGGATGCTGGAGTTTAGGATACTGGAGTTTAGGATACTGGAGTTTAGGATACTGGACATGCGGATGCTGGAGTTTAGGATACTGGAGTTTAGGATACTGGAGTTTAGGATACTGGAGTTTAGGATACTGGAGTTTAGGATACTGGAGATTAGGATACTGGACAGGCGGACGCTGGAGTTTAGGATACTGGAGTTTAGGATACTGGACAGGCGGATGCTGGAGTTTAGGATACTGGACATGCGGATGCTGGAGTTTAGGATACTGGAGTTTAGGATACTGGAGTTTAGGATACTGGACATGCGGATGCTGGAGTTTAGGATGCTGGAGTTTAGGATGCTGGAGTTTAGGATGCTGGAGTTTAGGATACTGGACATGCGGATGCTGGAGTTTAGGATGCTGGAGTTTAGGATGCTGGAGTTTAGGATGCTGGAGTTTAGGATGCTGGAGTTTAGGATGCTGGAGTTTAGGATACTGGAGTTTAGGATACTGGAGTTTAGGATACTGGAGTTTAGGATACTGGAGTTTAGGATACTGGACATGCGGATGCTGGAGTTTAGGATACTGGAGTTTAGGATACTGGAGTTTAGGATACTGGACATGCGGATGCTGGAGTTTAGGATACTGGAGTTTAGGATACTGGACATGCGGATGCTGGAGTTTAGGATACTGGAGTTTAGGATACTGGAGTTTAGGATACTGGACATGCGGATGCTGAAGTTTAGGATACTGGAGTTTAGGATACTGGACATGCGGATGCTGGAGTTTAGGATACTGGAGTTTAGGATACTGGAGTTTAGGATACTGGAGTTTAGGATACTGGAGTTTAGGATACTGGACATGCGGATGCTGGAGTTTAGGATACTGGAGTTTAGGATACTGGAGTTTAGGATACTGGAGTTTAGGATACTGGAGTTTAGGATACTGGAGTTTAGGATACTGGACATGCGGATGCTGGAGTTTAGGATACTGGAGTTTAGGATACTGGAGTTTAGGATACTGGAGTTTAGGATACTGGAGTTTAGGATGCTGGACATGCGGATGCTGGACATGCGGATACTGGAGTTTAGGATACTGGAGTTTAGGATACTGGAGTTTAGGATACTGGAGTTTAGGATACTGGACATGCGGATGCTGGAGTTTAGGATACTGGAGTTTAGGATACTGGAGTTTAGGATACTGGAGTTTAGGATACTGGAGTTTAGGATACTGGACATGCGGATGCTGGAGTTTAGGATACTGGAGTTTAGGATACTGGAGTTTAGGATACTGGAGTTTAGGATACTGGACAGGGGGATGCTGGAGTTTAGGATACTGGACAGGCGGATGCTGGAGTTTAGGATACTGGACATGCGGATGCTGGAGTTTAGGATACTGGAGTTAGGATGCTGGACTTTAGGATACTGGACATGCGGATGCTGGAGTTTAGGATACTGGAGTTTAGGATACTGGAGTTTAGGATACTGGAGTTTAGGATACTGGAGTTTAGGATACTGGAGATTAGGATACTGGACAGGCGGACGCTGGAGTTTAGGATACTGGAGTTTAGGATACTGGACAGGCGGATGCTGGAGTTTAGGATACTGGACATGCGGATGCTGGAGTTTAGGATACTGGAGTTTAGGATACTGGAGTTTAGGATACTGGACATGCGGATGCTGGAGTTTAGGATGCTGGAGTTTAGGATGCTGGAGTTTAGGATGCTGGAGTTTAGGATACTGGACATGCGGATGCTGGAGTTTAGGATGCTGGAGTTTAGGATGCTGGAGTTTAGGATGCTGGAGTTTAGGATGCTGGAGTTTAGGATGCTGGAGTTTAGGATACTGGAGTTTAGGATACTGGAGTTTAGGATACTGGAGTTTAGGATACTGGAGTTTAGGATACTGGACATGCGGATGCTGGAGTTTAGGATACTGGAGTTTAGGATACTGGAGTTTAGGATACTGGACATGCGGATGCTGGAGTTTAGGATACTGGAGTTTAGGATACTGGACATGCGGATGCTGGAGTTTAGGATACTGGAGTTTAGGATACTGGAGTTTAGGATACTGGACATGCGGATGCTGAAGTTTAGGATACTGGAGTTTAGGATACTGGACATGCGGATGCTGGAGTTTAGGATACTGGAGTTTAGGATACTGGAGTTTAGGATACTGGAGTTTAGGATACTGGAGTTTAGGATACTGGACATGCGGATGCTGGAGTTTAGGATACTGGAGTTTAGGATACTGGAGTTTAGGATACTGGAGTTTAGGATACTGGAGTTTAGGATACTGGAGTTTAGGATACTGGACATGCGGATGCTGGAGTTTAGGATACTGGAGTTTAGGATACTGGAGTTTAGGATACTGGAGTTTAGGATACTGGAGTTTAGGATGCTGGACATGCGGATGCTGGACATGCGGATACTGGAGTTTAGGATACTGGAGTTTAGGATACTGGAGTTTAGGATACTGGAGTTTAGGATACTGGAGTTTAGGATACTGGAGTTTAGGATACTGGACATGCGGATGCTGGAGTTTAGGATACTGGAGTTTAGGATACTGGAGTTTAGGATACTGGAGTTTAGGATACTGGAGTTTAGGATACTGGACATGCGGATGCTGGAGTTTAGGATACTGGAGTTTAGGATACTGGAGTTTAGGATACTGGAGTTTAGGATACTGGACAGGGGGATGCTGGAGTTTAGGATACTGGACAGGCGGATGCTGGAGTTTAGGATACTGGACAGGCGGATGCTGGAGTTTAGGATACTGGAGTTAGGATGCTGGACTTTAGGATACTGGAGTTTAGGATACTGGACATGCGGATGCTGGAGTTTAGGATGCTGGAGTTTAGGATACTGGAGTTTAGGATACTGGAGTTTAGGATACTGGAGTTTAGGATACTGGACATGCGGATGCTGGAGTTTAGGATACTGGAGTTTAGGATACTGGAGTTTAGGATACTGGAGTTTAGGATACTGGACATGCGGATGCTGGAGTTTAGGATACTGGACATGCGGATGCTAGAGTTTAGGATACTGGAGTTTAGGATACTGGAGTTTAGGATACTGGACATGCGGATGCTGGAGTTTAGGATACTGGAGTTTAGGATACTGGAGTTTAGGATACTGGAGTTTAGGATACTGGACAGGCGGATGCTGGAGTTTAGGATACTGGACAGGCGGATGCTGGAGTTTAGGATACTGGACATGCGGATGCTGGAGTTTAGGATACTGGAGTTTAGGATGCTGGAGTTTAGGATGCTGGAGTTTAGGATACTGGACAGGCGGACGCTGGAGTTTAGGATACTGGAGTTTAGGATACTGGACATGCGTATGCTGGAGTTTAGGATACTGGAGTTTAGGATACTGGAGTTTAGGATACTGGACGTGCGGATGCTGGAGTTTAGGATACTGGAGTTTAGGATACTGGAGTTTAGGATACTGGAGTTTAGGATACTGGACAGGCGGACGCTGGAGTTTAGGATACTGGAGATTAGGATACTGGACAGGCGGATGCTGGAGTTTAGGATACTGGACAGGCGGATGCTGGAGTTTAGGATACTGGAGTTTAGGATGCTGGAGTTTAGGATACTGGAGTTTAGGATACTGGAGTTTAGGATACTGGAGTTTAGGATACTGGAGTTTAGGATACTGGAGTTTAGGATACTGGACATGCGGATGCTGGAGTTTAGGATACTGGAGTTTAGGATACTGGACATGCGGATGCTGGAGTTTAGGATACTGGAGTTTAGGATACTGGAGTTTAGGATACTGGACATGCGGATGCTGGAGTTTAGGATACTGGAGTTTAGGATACTGGAGTTTAGGATACTGGAGTTTAGGATACTGGAGTTTAGGATACTGGACATGCGGATGCTGGAGTTTAGGATACTGGAGTTTAGGATACTGGAGTTTAGGATACTGGAGTTTAGGATACTGGACAGGCGGATGCTGGAGTTTAGGATACTGGACAGGCGGATGCTGGAGTTTAGGATACTGGACATGCGGATGCTGGAGTTTAGGATGCTGGAGTTTAGGATACTGGACAGGCGGACGCTGGAGTTTAGGATACTGGAGTTTAGGATACTGGACATGCGTATACTGGAGTTTAGGATACTGGAGTTTAGGATACTGGACGTGCGGATGCTGGAGTTTAGGATACTGGAGTTTAGGATACTGGAGTTTAGGATACTGGACAGGCGGACGCTGGAGTTTAGGATACTGGAGATTAGGATACTGGACAGGCGGATGCTGGAGTTTAGGATACTGGACATGCGGATGCTGGAGTTTAGGATACTGGAGTTTAGGATGCTGGAGTTTAGGATACTGGAGTTTAGGATACTGGACAGGCGGACGCTGGAGTTTAGGATACTGGAGTTTAGGATACTGGACAGGCGGATGCTGGAGTTTAGGATACTGGACATGCGGATGCTGGAGTTTAGGATACTGGAGTTTAGGATGCTGGAGTTTAGGATACTGGAGTTTAGGATACTGGACAGGCGGACGCTGGAGTTTAGGATACTGGAGTTTAGGATACTGGACATGCGGATGCTGGAGTTTAGGATACTGGAGTTTAGGATACTGGACATGCGGATACTGGAGTTTAGGATACTGGACATGCGGATGCTGGAGTTTAGGATACTGGAGTTTAGGATACTGGAGTTTAGGATACTGGACATGCGGATGCTGGAGTTTAGGATACTGGAGTTTAGGATACTGGACATGCGGATGCTGGAGTTTAGGATACTGGAGTTTAGGATGCTGGAGTTTAGGATACTGGATATGCGGATGCTGGAGTTTAGGATGCTGGAGTTTAGGATGCTGGAGTTTAGGATGCTGGAGTTTAGGATGCTGGAGTTTAGGATGCTGGAGTTTAGGATGCTGGAGTTTAGGATACTGGAGTTTAGGATACTGGACATGCGGATGCTGGAGTTTAGGATACTGGAGTTTAGGATACTGGAGTTTAGGATACTGGACATGCGGATGCTGGAGTTTAGAATACTGGAGTTTAGGATACTGGACATGCGGATGCTGGAGTTTAGGATACTGGAGTTTAGGATACTGGAGTTTAGGATACTGGAGTTTAGGATACTGGACATGCGGATGCTGGAGTTTAGGATACTGGAGTTTAGGATACTGGAGTTTAGGATACTGGACATGCGGATGCTGGAGTTTAGGATACTGGAGTTTAGGATACTGGAGTTTAGGATACTGGAGTTTAGGATACTGGACATGCGGATGCTGGAGTTTAGGATACTGGAGTTTAGGATACTGGAGTTTAGGATACTGGACATGCGGATGCTGGAGTTTAGGATACTGGAGTTTAGGATACTGGAGTTTAGGATACTGGACATGCGGATGCTGGAGTTTAGGATACTGGAGTTTAGGATACTGGAGTTTAGGATACTGGAGTTTAGGATACTGGAGTTTAGGATGCTGGAGTTTAGGATGCTGGAGTTTAGGATGCTGGAGTTTAGGATGCTGGAGTTTAGGATACTGGAGTTTAGGATACTGGAGTTTAGGATACTGGAGTTTAGGATACTGGAGTTTAGGATACTGGAGTTTAGGATACTGGACATGCGGATGCTGGAGTTTAGGATACTGGAGTTTAGGATACTGGAGTTTAGGATACTGGAGTTTAGGATACTGGACATGCGGATGCTGGAGTTTAGGATACTGGAGTTTAGGATACTGGAGTTTAGGATACTGGACAGGCGGATGCTGGAGTTTAGGATACTGGACAGGCGGATGCTGGAGTTTAGGATACTGGACATGCGGATGCTGGAGTTTAGGATACTGGAGTTTAGGATACTGGACATGCGGATGCTGGAGTTTAGGATACTGGAGTTTAGGATACTGGACATGCGGATGCTGGAGTTTAGGATACTGGAGTTTAGGATACTGGAGTTTAGGATACTGGAGTTTAGGATACTGGAGTTTAGGATACTGGACATGCGGATGCTGGAGTTTAGGATACTGGACATGCGGATGCTGGAGTTTAGGATACTGGAGTTTAGGATACTGGAGTTTAGGATACTGGACATGCGGATGCTGGAGTTTTGGATACTGGAGTTTAGGATACTGGAGTTTAGGATACTGGACATGCGGACGCTGGAGTTTAGGATACTGGAGTTTAGGATACTGTACATGCGGATGCTGGAGTTTAGGATACTGGAGTTTAGGATACTGGAGTTTAGGATACTGGACATGCGGATGCTGGAGTTTAGGATGCTGGAGTTTAGGATACTGGACATGCGGATGCTGGAGTTTAGGATACTGGAGTTTAGGATACTGGAGTTTAGGATGCTGGACATGCGGATGCTGGAGTTTAGGATACTGGAGTTTAGGATACTGGAGTTTAGGATACTGGAGTTTAGGATACTGGAGTTTAGGATACTGGAGTTTAGGATACTGGAGTTTAGGATACTGGAGTTTAGGATACTGGAGTTTAGGATACTGGACATGCGGATGCTGGAGTTTAGGATGCTGGAGTTTAGGATACTGGACATGCGGATGCTGGAGTTTAGGATACTGGAGTTTAGGATACTGGAGTTTAGGATGCTGGACATGCGGATGCTGGAGTTTAGGATACTGGAGTTTAGGATACTGGAGTTTAGGATACTGGAGTTTAGGATACTGGAGTTTAGGATACTGGAGTTTAGGATACTGGACATGCGGATGCTGGAGTTTAGGATACTGGACATGCGGATGCTGGAGTTTAGGATACTGGAGTTTAGGATACTGGATATGCGGATGCTGGAGTTTAGGATACTGGAGTTTAGGATACTGGAGTTTAGGATACTGGACATGCGGATGCTGGAGTTTAGGATACTGGAGTTTAGGATGCTGGACATGCGGATGCTGGAGTTTAGGATACTGGAGTTTAGGATACTGGACAGGCGGATGCTGGAGTTTAGGATACTGGACAGGCGGATGCTGGAGTTTAGGATACTGGACAGGCGGATGCTGGAGTTTAGGATACTGGACAGGCGGATGCTGGAGTTTAGGATACTGGAGTTTAGGATGCTGGAGTTTAGGATGCTGGAGTTTAGGATGCTGGAGTTTAGGATACTGGAGTTTAGGATACTGGAGTTTAGGATACTGGAGTTTAGGATACTGGAGTTTAGGATACTGGAGTTTAGGATACTGGAGTTTAGGATACTGGACATGCGGATGCTGGAGTTTAGGATACTGGAGTTTAGGATGCTGGAGTTTAGGATGCTGGAGTTTAGGATGCTGGAGTTTAGGATACTGGACAGGCGGATGCTGGAGTTTAGGATACTGGACAGGCGGATGCTGGAGTTTAGGATACTGGACAGGCGGATGCTGGAGTTTAGGATACTGGACAGGCGGATGCTGGAGTTTAGGATACTGGAGTTTAGGATACTGGAGTTTAGGATACTGGACATGCGGATGCTGGAGTTTAGGATACTGGAGTTTAGGATACTGGAGTTTAGGATACTGGACATGCGGATGCTGGAGTTTAGGATACTGGAGTTTAGGATACTGGAGTTTAGGATACTGGAGTTTAGGATACTGGAGTTTAGGATACTGGACATGCGGATGCTGGAGTTTAGGATACTGGAGTTTAGGATACTGGAGTTTAGGATACTGGACATGCGGATGCTGGAGTTTAGGATACTGGAGTTTAGGATACTGGAGTTTAGGATACTGGAGTTTAGGATACTGGAGTTTAGGATACTGGAGTTTAGGATACTGGAGTTTAGGATACTGGAGTTTAGGATACTGGACAGGCGGACGCTGGAGTTTAGGATACTGGAGTTTAGGATACTGGACAGGCGGATGCTGGAGTTTAGGATACTGGACATGCGGATGCTGGAGTTTAGGATACTGGAGTTTAGGATACTGGAGTTTAGGATACTGGACATGCGGATGCTGGAGTTTAGGATGCTGGAGTTTAGGATGCTGGAGTTTAGGATGCTGGAGTTTAGGATACTGGACATGCGGATGCTGGAGTTTAGGATGCTGGAGTTTAGGATGCTGGAGTTTAGGATGCTGGAGTTTAGGATGCTGGAGTTTAGGATACTGGAGTTTAGGATACTGGAGTTTAGGATACTGGACATGCGGATGCTGGAGTTTAGGATACTGGAGTTTAGGATACTGGAGTTTAGGATACTGGACATGCGGATGCTGGAGTTTAGGATACTGGAGTTTAGGATACTGGACATGCGGATGCTGGAGTTTAGGATACTGGAGTTTAGGATACTGGAGTTTAGGATACTGGACATGCGGATGCTGAAGTTTAGGATACTGGAGTTTAGGATACTGGAGTTTAGGATACTGGAGTTTAGGATACTGGAGTTTAGGATACTGGAGTTTAGGATACTGGAGTTTAGGATACTGGAGTTTAGGATACTGGACATGCGGATGCTGGAGTTTAGGATACTGGAGTTTAGGATACTGGAGTTTAGGATACTGGAGTTTAGGATACTGGAGTTTAGGATACTGGAGTTTAGGATACTGGACATGCGGATGCTGGAGTTTAGGATACTGGAGTTTAGGATACTGGAGTTTAGGATACTGGAGTTTAGGATACTGGAGTTTAGGATACTGGAGTTTAGGATGCTGGACATGCGGATGCTGGACATGCGGATACTGGAGTTTAGGATACTGGAGTTTAGGATACTGGAGTTTAGGATACTGGACTTTAGGATACTGGACATGCGGATGCTGGAGTTTAGGATACTGGAGTTTAGGATACTGGAGTTTAGGATACTGGAGTTTAGGATACTGGACATGCGGATGCTGGAGTTTAGGATACTGGAGTTTAGGATACTGGAGTTTAGGATACTGGAGTTTAGGATACTGGACAGGGGGATGCTGGAGTTTAGGATACTGGACAGGCGGATGCTGGAGTTTAGGATACTGGACATGCGGATGCTGGAGTTTAGGATACTGGAGTTAGGATGCTGGACTTTAGGATACTGGAGTTTAGGATACTGGACATGCGGATGCTGGAGTTTAGGATGCTGGAGTTTAGGATACTGGAGTTTAGGATACTGGAGTTTAGGATACTGGAGTTTAGGATACTGGACATGCGGATGCTGGAGTTTAGGATACTGGAGTTTAGGATACTGGAGTTTAGGATACTGGAGTTTAGGATACTGGACATGCGGATGCTGGAGTTTAGGATACTGGACATGCGGATGCTAGAGTTTAGGATACTGGAGTTTAGGATACTGGAGTTTAGGATACTGGACATGTGGATGCTGGAGTTTAGGATACTGGAGTTTAGGATACTGGAGTTTAGGATACTGGACAGGCGGATGCTGGAGTTTAGGATACTGGACAGGCGGATGCTGGAGTTTAGGATACTGGACAGGCGGATGCTGGAGTTTAGGATGCTGGAGTTTAGGATGCTGGAATTTAGGATACTGGACAGGCGGACGCTGGAGTTTAGGATACTGGAGTTTAGGATACTGGACATGCGGATGCTGGAGTTTAGGATACTGGAGTTTAGGATACTGGAGTTTAGGATACTGGACGTGCGGATGCTGGAGTTTAGGATACTGGAGTTTAGGATGCTGGAGTTTAGGATACTGGAGTTTAGGATACTGGAGTTTAGGATACTGGAGTTTAGGATACTGGAGTTTAGGATACTGGACAGGCGGACGCTGGAGATTAGGATACTGGACAGGCGGATGCTGGAGTTTAGGATACTGGACATGCGGATGCTGGAGTTTAGGATACTGGAGTTTAGGATGCTGGAGTTTAGGATACTGGAGTTTAGGATACTGGACAGGCGGACGCTGGAGTTTAGGATACTGGACATGCGGACGCTGGAGTTTAGGATACTGGAGTTTAGGATGCTGGAGTTTAGGATACTGGAGTTTAGGATACTGGACAGGCGGATGCTGGAGTTTAGGATACTGGACAGGCGGATGCTGGAGTTTAGGATACTGGACAGGCGGATGCTGGAGTTTAGGATACTGGATTTTAGGATGCTGGAGTTTAGGATGCTGGAGTTTAGGATGCTGGAGTTTAGGATGCTGGAGTTTAGGATGCTGGAGTTTAGGATACTGGAGTTTAGGATACTGGACATGCGGATGCTGGAGTTTAGGATACTGGAGTTTAGGATACTGGAGTTTAGGATACTGGACATGCGGATGCTGGAGTTTAGGATACTGGAGTTTAGGATGCTGGAGTTTAGGATGCTGGAGTTTAGGATGCTGGAGTTTAGGATACTGGACAGGCGGATGCTGGAGTTTAGGATACTGGACAGGCGGATGCTGGAGTTTAGGATACTGGACAGGCGGATGCTGGAGTTTAGGATACTGGAGTTTAGGATACTGGAGTTTAGGATACTGGACATGCGGATGCTGGAGTTTAGGATACTGGAGTTTAGGATACTGGAGTTTAGGATACTGGAGTTTAGGATACTGGAGTTTAGGATACTGGACATGCGGATGCTGGAGTTTAGGATACTGGAGTTTAGGATACTGGAGTTTAGGATACTGGACATGCGGATGCTGGAGTTTAGGATACTGGAGTTTAGGATACTGGAGTTTAGGATACTGGACATGCGGATGCTGGAGTTTAGGATACTGGAGTTTAGGATACTGGAGTTTAGGATACTGGAGTTTAGGATACTGGAGTTTAGGATACTGGACAGGCGGACGCTGGAGTTTAGGATACTGGAGTTTAGGATACTGGACAGGCGGATGCTGGAGTTTAGGATACTGGACATGCGGATGCTGGAGTTTAGGATACTGGAGTTTAGGATACTGGAGTTTAGGATACTGGACATGCGGATGCTGGAGTTTAGGATGCTGGAGTTTAGGATGCTGGAGTTTAGGATGCTGGAGTTTAGGATGCTGGAGTTTAGGATGCTGGACATGCGGATGCTGGAGTTTAGGATGCTGGAGTTTAGGATGCTGGAGTTTAGGATGCTGGAGTTTAGGATGCTGGAGTTTAGGATGCTGGAGTTTAGGATACTGGAGTTTAGGATACTGGAGTTTAGGATACTGGAGTTTAGGATACTGGAGTTTAGGATACTGAACATGCGGATGCTGGAGTTTAGGATACTGGAGTTTAGGATACTGGAGTTTAGGATACTGGACATGCGGATGCTGGAGTTTAGGATACTGGAGTTTAGGATACTGGACATGCGGATGCTGGAGTTTAGGATACTGGAGTTTAGGATACTGGAGTTTAGGATACTGGACATGCGGATGCTGAAGTTTAGGATACTGGAGTTTAGGATACTGGACATGCGGATGCTGGAGTTTAGGATGCTGGAGTTTAGGATGCTGGAGTTTAGGATACTGGAGTTTAGGATGCTGGACATGCGGATGCTGGACATGCGGATGCTGGACATGCGGATACTGGAGTTTAGGATACTGGAGTTTAGGATACTGGAGTTTAGGATACTGGAGTTTAGGATACTGGAGTTTAGGATACTGGACATGCGGATGCTGGAGTTTAGGATACTGGAGTTTAGGATACTGGAGTTTAGGATACTGGAGTTTAGGATACTGGACATGCGGATGCTGGAGTTTAGGATACTGGAGTTTAGGATACTGGAGTTTAGGATACTGGAGTTTAGGATACTGGACAGGGGGATGCTGGAGTTTAGGATACTGGACAGGCGGATGCTGGAGTTTAGGATACTGGACATGCGGATGCTGGAGTTTAGGATACTGGAGTTAGGATGCTGGACTTTAGGATACTGGAGTTTAGGATACTGGACATGCGGATGCTGGAGTTTAGGATGCTGGAGTTTAGGATACTGGAGTTTAGGATACTGGAGTTTAGGATACTGGAGTTTAGGATACTGGACATGCGGATGCTGGAGTTTAGGATACTGGAGTTTAGGATACTGGAGTTTAGGATACTGGAGTTTAGGATACTGGAGTTTAGGATACTGGACATGCGGATGCTGGAGTTTAGGATACTGGACATGCGGATGCTGGAGTTTAGGATACTGGACATGCGGATGCTAGAGTTTAGGATACTGGAGTTTAGGATACTGGAGTTTAGGATACTGGACATGCGGATGCTGGAGTTTAGGATACTGGAGTTTAGGATACTGGAGTTTAGGATACTGGAGTTTAGGATACTGGAGTTTAGGATACTGGACAGGCGGATGCTGGAGTTTAGGATACTGGACAGGCGGATGCTGGAGTTTAGGATACTGGACATGCGGATGCTGGAGTTTAGGATACTGGAGTTTAGGATGCTGGAGTTTAGGATGCTGGAGTTTAGGATACTGGACAGGCGGACGCTGGAGTTTAGGATACTGGAGTTTAGGATACTGGACATGCGTATGCTGGAGTTTAGGATACTGGAGTTTAGGATACTGGAGTTTAGGATACTGGACGTGCGGATGCTGGAGTTTAGGATACTGGAGTTTAGGATACTGGAGTTTAGGATACTGGAGTTTAGGATACTGGACAGGCGGACGCTGGAGTTTAGGATACTGGAGATTAGGATACTGGACAGGCGGATGCTGGAGTTTAGGATACTAGACATGCGGATGCTGGAGTTTAGGATACTGGAGTTTAGGATGCTGGAGTTTAGGATACTGGAGTTTAGGATACTTGACAGGCGGACGCTGGAGTTTAGGATACTGGAGTTTAGGATACTGGACAGGCGGATGCTGGAGTTTAGGATACTGGACATGCGGATGCTGGAGTTTAGGATACTGGAGTTTAGGATGCTGGAGTTTAGGATACTGGAGTTTAGGATACTGGACAGGCGGACGCTGGAGTTTAGGATACTGGAGTTTAGGATACTGGACAGGCGGATGCTGGAGTTTAGGATACTGGAGTTTAGGATGCTGGAGTTTAGGATACTGGAGTTTAGGATACTGGACAGGCGGACGCTGGAGTTTAGGATACTGGAGTTTAGGATACTGGACAGGCGGATGCTGGAGTTTAGGATACTGGAGTTTAGGATACTGGAGTTTAGGAGACTGGACATGCGGATGCTGGAGTTTAGGATACTGGAGTTTAGGATACTGGACAGGCGGATGCTGGAGTTTAGGATACTGGACAGGCGGATGCTGGAGTTTAGGATACTGGAGTTTAGGATACTGGAGTTTAGGATACTGGACATGCGGATGCTGGAGTTTAGGATACTGGAGTTTAGGATACTGGACAGGCGGACGCTGGAGTTTAGGATACTGGAGTTTAGGATACTGGACATGCGGATGCTGGAGTTTAGGATACTGGAGTTTAGGATACTGGAGTTTAGGATACTGGACATGCGGATGCTGGAGTTTAGGATACTGGAATTTAGGATACTGGACAGGCGGACGCTGGAGTTTAGGATACTGGAGTTTAGGATACTGGACATGCGGATGCTGGAGTTTAGGATACTGGAGTTTAGGATACTGGAGTTTAGGATACTGGACATGCGGATGCTGGAGTTTAGGATACTGGAGTTTAGGATACTGGAGTTTAGGATACTGGACATGCGGATGCTGGAGTTTAGGATACTGGAGTTTAGGATACTGGAGTTTAGGATACTGGACAGGCGGACGCTGGAGTTTAGGATACTGGAGTTTAGGATACTGGACAGGCGGATGCTGGAGTTTAGGATACTGGACATGCGGATGCTGGAGTTTAGGATACTGGAGTTTAGAATGCTGGAGTTTAGGATACTGGAGTTTAGGATACTGGACAGGCGGAGTTTAGGATGCTGGAGTTTAGGATACTGGACAGGCGGATGCTGGAGTTTAGGATACTGGAGTTTAGGATACTGGAGTTTAGGATACTGGACATGCGGATGCTGGAGTTTAGGATACTGGAGTTTAGGATACTGGACAGGCGGACGCTGGAGTTTAGGATACTGGAGTTTAGGATACTGGACATGCGGATGCTGGAGTTTAGGATACTGGAGTTTAGGATACTGGAGTTTAGGATACTGGACATGCGGATGCTGGAGTTTAGGATACTGGAGTTTAGGATACTGGACAGGCGGACGCTGGAGTTTAGGATACTGGAGTTTAGGATACTGGACATGCGGATGCTGGAGTTTAGGATACTGGAGTTTAGGATACTGGAGTTTAGGATACTGGACATGCGGATGCTGGAGTTTAGGATACTGGAGTTTAGGATACTGGAGTTTAGGATACTGGACATGCGGATGCTGGAGTTTAGGATACTGGAGTTTAGGATACTGGAGTTTAGGATACTGGACAGGCGGACGCTGGAGTTTAGGATACTGGAGTTTAGGATACTGGACAGGCGGATGCTGGAGTTTAGGATACTGGACATGCGGATGCTGGAGTTTAGGATACTGGAGTTTAGAATGCTGGAGTTTAGGATACTGGAGTTTAGGATACTGGACAGGCGGAGTTTAGGATACTGGAGTTTAGGATACTGGACAGGCGGATGCTGGAGTTTAGGATACTGGACATGCGGATGCTGGAGTTTAGGATACTGGAGTTTAGGATACTGGACAGGCGGACGCTGGAGTTTAGGATACTGGAGTTTAGGATACTGGACAGGCGGACGCTGGAGTTTAGGATACTGGACATGCGGATGCTGGAGTTTAGGATACTGGAGTTTAGGATACTGGAGTTTAGGATACTGGAGTTTAGGATACTGGAGTTTAGGATACTGGAGTTTAGGAGACTGGACATGCGGATGCTGGAGAATAGGATACTGGAGTTTAGGATACTGGAGTTTAGGATACTGGAGTTTAGGATACTGGAGTTTAGGATACTGGACATGCGGATGCTGTAGTTTAGGATACTGGAGTTTAGGATACTGGAGTTTAGGATACTGGACATGCGGATGCTGGAGTTTTGGATACTGGAGTTTAGGATACTGGACAGGCGGATGCTGGAGTTTACGATACTGGACATGCGGATGCTGGAGTTTAGGATACTGGAGTTTAGGATCTGGAGTTTAGGATACTGGAGTTTAGGATACTGGACAGGCGGACGCTGGAGTTTAGGATACTGGAGTTTAGGATACTGGAGTTTAGGATACTGGACATGCGGATGCTGGAGTTTAGGATACTGGAGTTTAGGATACTGGAGTTTAGGATACTGGAGTTTAGGATACTGGACATGCGGATGCTGGAGTTTAGGATACTGGAGTTTAGGATACTGGAGTTTAGGATACTGGAGTTTAGGATACTGGAGTTTAGGATACTGGACATGCGGATGCTGGAGTTTAGGATACTGGAGTTTAGGATACTGGAGTTTAGGATACTGGAGTTTAGGAGACTGGACATGCGGATGCTGGAGTTTAGGATACTGGAGTTTAGGATACTGGAGTTTAGGATACTGGAGTTTGAGATACTGGACATGCGGATGCTGGAGTTTAGGATACTGGACATGCGGATGCTGGAGTTTAGGATACTGGACATGCGGATGCTGGAGTTTAGGATACTGGAGTTTAGGATACTGGACATGCGGATGCTGGAGTTTAGGATACTGGAGTTTAGGGTACTGGACATGCGGATGCTGGAGTTTAGGATACTGGAGTTTAGGATACTGGACATGCGGATGCTGGAGTTTAGGATACTGGAGTTTAGGATACTGGAGTTTAGGATACTGGACAGGCGGATGCTGGAGTTTAGGATACTGGACAGGCGGATGCTGGAGTTTAGGATACTGGAGTTTAGGATACTGGAGTTTAGGATACTGGACATGCGGATGCTGGAATTAAGGATACTGGAGTTTAGGATACTGGAGTTTAGGATACTGGAGTTTAGGATACTGGAGTTTAGGATACTGGACATGCGGATGCTGGAGTTTAGGATACTGGAGCTTAGGATACTGGACATGCGGATGCTGGAGTTTAGGATACTGGAGTTTAGGATACTGGACAGGCGGATGCTGGAGTTTAGGATACTGGACATGCGGATGCTGGAGTTTAGGATACTGGAGTTTAGGATGCTGGAGTTTAGGATACTGGAGTTTAGGATACTGGACAGGCGGACGCTGGAGTTTAGGATACTGGAGTTTAGGATACTGGAGTTTAGGATACTGGACATGCGGATGCTGGAGTTTAGGATACTGGAGTTTAGGATACTGGACATGCGGATGCTGGAGTTTAGGATACTGGAGTTTAGGATACTGGAGTTTAGGATACTGGAGTTTAGGATACTGGAGTTTAGGATAATGGACAGGCGGACGCTGGAGTTTAGGATACTGGAGTTTAGGATACTGGACATGCAGATGCTGGAGTTTAGGATACTGGAGTTTAGGATACTGGAGTTTAGGATACTGGAGTTTAGGATACTGGAGTTTAGGATACTGGAGTTTTGGATACTGGACATGCGGATGCTGGAGCTTAGGATACTGGAGCTTAGGATACTGGAGCTTAGGATACTGGACATGCGGATGCTGGAGTTTAGGATACTGGAGTTTAGGATACTGGACAGGCGGACGCTGGAGTTTAGGATACTGGAGTTTAGGATACTGGAGTTTAGGATACTGGACATGCGGATGCTAGAGTTTAGGATACTGGAGTTTAGGATACTGGACAGGCGGATGCTGGAGTTTAGGATACTGGACATGCGGATGCTGGAGTTTAGGATACTGGAGTTTAGGATGCTGGAGTTTAGGATACTGGAGTTTAGGATACTGGACATGCGGATGCTGGAGTTTAGGATACTGGAGTTTAGGATACTGGATTTTAGGATACTGGATTTTAGGATACTGGAGTTTAGGATACTGGACATGCGGATACTGGACATGCGGATGCTGGAGTTTAGGATACTGGAGTTTAGGATACTGGAGTTTAGGATACTGGAGTTTAGGATACTGGACATGCGGATGCTGGAGTTTAGGATACTGGAGTTTAGGATACTGGAGTTTAGGATACTGGAGTTTAGGATACTGGAGTTTAGGATACTGGACATGCGGATGCTGGAGTTTAGGATACTGGAGTTTAGGATACTGGAGTTTAGGATACTGGAGTTTAGGAGACTGGACATGCGGATGCTGGAGTTTAGGATACTGGAGTTTAGGATACTGGAGTTTGAGATACTGGACATGCGGATGCTGGAGTTTAGGATACTGGACATGCGGATGCTGGAGTTTAGGATACTGGACATGCGGATGCTGGAGTTTAGGATACTGGAGTTTAGGATACTGGACATGCGGATGCTGGAGTTTAGGATACTGGAGTTTAGGGTACTGGACATGCGGATGCTGGAGTTTAGGATACTGGAGTTTAGGATACTGGACATGCGGATGCTGGAGTTTAGGATACTGGAGTTTAGGATACTGGAGTTTAGGATACTGGACAGGCGGATGCTGGAGTTTAGGATACTGGACAGGCGGATGCTGGAGTTTAGGATACTGGAGTTTAGGATACTGGAGTTTAGGATACTGGACATGCGGATGCTGGAATTAAGGATACTGGAGTTTAGGATACTGGAGTTTAGGATACTGGAGTTTAGGATACTGGAGTTTAGGATACTGGAGTTTAGGATACTGGACATGCGGATGCTGGAGTTTAGGATACTGGAGCTTAGGATACTGGACATGCGGATGCTGGAGTTTAGGATACTGGAGTTTAGGATACTGGACAGGCGGATGCTGGAGTTTAGGATACTGGACATGCGGATGCTGGAGTTTAGGATACTGGAGTTTAGGATGCTGGAGTTTAGGATACTGGAGTTTAGGATACTGGACAGGCGGACGCTGGAGTTTAGGATACTGGAGTTTAGGATACTGGACATGCGGATGCTGGAGTTTAGGATACTGGACATGCGGATGCTGGAGTTTAGGATACTGGACATGCGGATGCTGGAGTTTAGGATACTGGAGTTTAGGATACTGGAGTTTAGGATACTGGACATGCGGATGCTGGAGTTTAGGATACTGGAGTTTAGGATACTGGAGTTTAGGATACTGGAGTTTAGGATACTGGACAGGCGGATGCTGGAGTTTAGGATACTGGACAGGCGGATGCTGGAGTTTAGGATACTGGACATGCGGATGCTGGAGTTTAGGATACTGGAGTTTAGGATGCTGGAGTTTAGGATGCTGGAGTTTAGGATACTGGACAGGCGGACGCTGGAGTTTAGGATACTGGAGTTTAGGATACTGGACATGCGGATGCTGGAGTTTAGGATACTGGAGTTTAGGATACTGGAGTTTAGCATACTGGACGTGCGGATGCTGGAGTTTAGGATACTGGAGTTTAGGATGCTGGAGTTTAGGATGCTGGAGTTTAGGATGCTGGAGTTTAGGATACTGGACAGGCGGACGCTGGAGTTTAGGATACTGGACATGCGGATGCTGGAGTTTAGGATACTGGAGTTTAGGATACTGGACATGCGGATGCTGGAGTTTAGGATACTGGAGTTTAGGATACTGGAGTTTAGGATACTGGAGTTTAGGATACTGGACATGCGGATGCTGGAGTTTAGGATACTGGAGTTTAGGATGCTGGAGTTTAGGATACTGGACATGCGGATGCTGGAGTTTAGGATACTGGAGTTTAGGATGCTGGAGTTTAGGATACTGGACATGCGGATGCTGGAGTTTAGGATACTGGAGTTTAGGATACTGGACATGCGGATGCTGGAGTTTAGGATACTGGAGTTTAGGATGCTGGAGTTTAGGATACTGGACATGCGGATGCTGGAGTTTAGGATACTGGAGTTTAGGATACTGGAGTTTAGGATACTGGACATGCGGATGCTGGAGTTTAGGATACTGGAGTTTAGGATACTGGAGTTTAAGATACTGGACATGCGGATGCTGGAGTTTAGGATACTGGAGTTTAGGATACTGGAGTTTAGGATACTGGAGTTTAGGATACTGGACATGCGGATGCTGGAGTTTAGGATACTGGAGTTTAGGATACTGGAGTTAATGATACTGGACATGCGGATGCTGGAGTTTAGGATACTGGAGTTTAGGATACTGGACATGCGGATGCTGGAGTTTAGGATACTGGAGTTTAGGATACTGGAGTTTAGGATACTGGACATGCGGATGCTGGAGTTTAGGATACTGGAGTTTAGGATACTGGACAGGCGGATGCTGGAGTTTAGGATACTGGACAGGCGGATGCTGGAGTTTAGGATACTGGACAGGCAGATGCTGGAGTTTAGGATACTGGACAGGCGGATGCTGGAGTTTAGGATACTGGAGTTTAGGATACTGGACATGCGGATGCTGGAGTTTAGGATACTGGAGTTTAGGATACTGGAGTTTAGGATAGGGTTAGGGGCGGACAGGCGGATGCTGGAGTTTAGGATACTGGACATGCGGATGCTGGAGTTTAGGATACTGGAGTTTAGGATGCTGGAGTTTAGGATACTGGAGTTTAGGATACTGGACAGGCGGACGCTGGAGATTAGGATACTGGACAGGCGGATGCTGGAGTTTAGGATACTGGACATGCGGATGCTGGAGTTTAGGATACTGGAGTTTAGGATACTGGACAGGCGGACGCTGGAGTTTAGGATACTGGACATGCGGACGCTGGAGTTTAGGATACTGGAGTTTAGGATGCTGGAGTTTAGGATACTGGAGTTTAGGATACTGGACAGGCGGATGCTGGAGTTTAGGATACTGGACAGGCGGATGCTGGAGTTTAGGATACTGGACAGGCGGATGCTGGAGTTTAGGATACTGGATTTTAGGATGCTGGAGTTTAGGATGCTGGAGTTTAGGATGCTGGAGTTTAGGATGCTGGAGTTTAGGATGCTGGAGTTTAGGATACTGGAGTTTAGGATACTGGACATGCGGATGCTGGAGTTTAGGATACTGGAGTTTAGGATGCTGGAGTTTAGGATACTGGACATGCGGATGCTGGAGTTTAGGATACTGGAGTTTAGGATGCTGGAGTTTAGGATGCTGGAGTTTAGGATGCTGGAGTTTAGGATACTGGACAGGCGGATGCTGGAGTTTAGGATACTGGACAGGCGGATGCTGGAGTTTAGGATACTGGACAGGCGGATGCTGGAGTTTAGGATACTGGACAGGCGGATGCTGGAGTTTAGGATACTGGAGTTTAGGATACTGGAGTTTAGGATACTGGACATGCGGATGCTGGAGTTTAGGATACTGGAGTTTAGGATACTGGAGTTTAGGATACTGGAGTTTAGGATACTGGACATGCGGATGCTGGAGTTTAGGATACTGGAGTTTAGGATACTGGAGTTTAGGATACTGGACATGCGGATGCTGGAGTTTAGGATACTGGAGTTTAGGATACTGGAGTTTAGGATACTGGACATGCGGATGCTGGAGTTTAGGATACTGGAGTTTAGGATACTGGAGTTTAGGATACTGGAGTTTAGGATACTGGAGTTTAGGATACTGGACAGGCGGACGCTGGAGTTTAGGATACTGGAGTTTAGGATACTGGACAGGCGGACGCTGGAGTTTAGGATACTGGACATGCGGATGCTGGAGTTTAGGATACTGGAGTTTAGGATACTGGAGTTTAGGATACTGGACATGCGGATGCTGGAGTTTAGGATGCTGGAGTTTAGGATGCTGGAGTTTAGGATGCTGGAGTTTAGGATGCTGGACATGCGGATGCTGGAGTTTAGGATGCTGGAGTTTAGGATGCTGGAGTTTAGGATGCTGGAGTTTAGGATACTGGAGTTTAGGATACTGGAGTTTAGGATACTGGAGTTTAGGATACTGGAGTTTAGGATACTGGACATGCGGATGCTGGAGTTTAGGATACTGGAGTTTAGGATACTGGAGTTTAGGATACTGGACATGCGGATGCTGGAGTTTAGGATACTGGAGTTTAGGATACTGGACATGCGGATGCTGGAGTTTAGGATACTGGAGTTTAGGATACTGGAGTTTAGGATACTGGACATGCGGATGCTGAAGTTTAGGATACTGGAGTTTAGGATACTGGACATGCGGATGCTGGAGTTTAGGATACTGGAGTTTAGGATGCTGGAGTTTAGGATACTGGAGTTTAGGATGCTGGACATGCGGATGCTGGACATGCGGATGCTGGACATGCGGATACTGGAGTTTAGGATACTGGAGTTTAGGATACTGGAGTTTAGGATACTGGAGTTTAGGATACTGGAGTTTAGGATACTGGAGTTTAGGATACTGGAGTTTAGGATACTGGAGTTTAGGATACTGGACATGCGGATGCTGGAGTTTAGGATACTGGAGTTTAGGATACTGGAGTTTAGGATACTGGAGTTTAGGATACTGGACATGCGGATGCTGGAGTTTAGGATACTGGAGTTTAGGATACTGGAGTTTAGGATACTGGAGTTTAGGATACTGGACAGGGGGATGCTGGAGTTTAGGATACTGGACAGGCGGATGCTGGAGTTTAGGATACTGGACATGCGGATGCTGGAGTTTAGGATACTGGAGTTAGGATGCTGGACTTTAGGATACTGGAGTTTAGGATACTGGACATGCGGATGCTGGAGTTTAGGATGCTGGAGTTTAGGATACTGGAGTTTAGGATACTGGAGTTTAGGATACTGGACATGCGGATGCTGGAGTTTAGGATACTGGAGTTTAGGATACTGGAGTTTAGGATACTGGAGTTTAGGATACTGGAGTTTAGGATACTGGACATGCGGATGCTGGAGTTTAGGATACTGGACATGCGGATGCTGGAGTTTAGGATACTGGACATGCGGATGCTAGAGTTTAGGATACTGGAGTTTAGGATACTGGAGTTTAGGATACTGGAGTTTAGGATACTGGACATGCGGATGCTGGAGTTTAGGATACTGGAGTTTAGGATACTGGAGTTTAGGATACTGGAGTTTAGGATACTGGAGTTTAGGATACTGGACAGGCGGATGCTGGAGTTTAGGATACTGGACAGGCGGATGCTGGAGTTTAGGATACTGGACATGCGGATGCTGGAGTTTAGGATACTGGAGTTTAGGATGCTGGAGTTTAGGATGCTGGAGTTTAGGATACTGGACAGGCGGACGCTGGAGTTTAGGATACTGGAGTTTAGGATACTGGACATGCGTATGCTGGAGTTTAGGATACTGGAGTTTAGGATACTGGAGTTTAGGATACTGGACGTGCGGATGCTGGAGTTTAGGATACTGGAGTTTAGGATACTGGAGTTTAGGATACTGGAGTTTAGGATACTGGACAGGCGGACGCTGGAGTTTAGGATACTGGAGATTAGGATACTGGACAGGCGGATGCTGGAGTTTAGGATACTGGACATGCGGATGCTGGAGTTTAGGATACTGGAGTTTAGGATGCTGGAGTTTAGGATACTGGAGTTTAGGATACTGGACAGGCGGACGCTGGAGTTTAGGATACTGGAGTTTAGGATACTGGACAGGCGGATGCTGGAGTTTAGGATACTGGACATGCGGATGCTGGAGTTTAGGATACTGGAGTTTAGGATGCTGGAGTTTAGGATACTGGAGTTTAGGATACTGGACAGGCGGACGCTGGAGTTTAGGATACTGGAGTTTAGGATACTGGACAGGCGGATGCTGGAGTTTAGGATACTGGAGTTTAGGATGCTGGAGTTTAGGATACTGGAGTTTAGGATACTGGACAGGCGGACGCTGGAGTTTAGGATACTGGAGTTTAGGATACTGGACAGGCGGATGCTGGAGTTTAGGATACTGGAGTTTAGGATACTGGAGTTTAGGAGACTGGACATGCGGATGCTGGAGTTTAGGATACTGGAGTTTAGGATACTGGACAGGCGGATGCTGGAGTTTAGGATACTGGACAGGCGGATGCTGGAGTTTAGGATACTGGAGTTTAGGATACTGGAGTTTAGGATACTGGACATGCGGATGCTGGAGTTTAGGATACTGGAGTTTAGGATACTGGACAGGCGGACGCTGGAGTTTAGGATACTGGAGTTTAGGATACTGGACATGCGGATGCTGGAGTTTAGGATACTGGAGTTTAGGATACTGGAGTTTAGGATACTGGACATGCGGATGCTGGAGTTTAGGATACTGGAGTTTAGGATACTGGACAGGCGGACGCTGGAGTTTAGGATACTGGAGTTTAGGATACTGGACATGCGGATGCTGGAGTTTAGGATACTGGAGTTTAGGATACTGGAGTTTAGGATACTGGAGTTTAGGATACTGGACAGGGGGATGCTGGAGTTTAGGATACTGGACAGGCGGATGCTGGAGTTTAGGATACTGGACATGCGGATGCTGGAGTTTAGGATACTGGAGTTAGGATGCTGGACTTTAGGATACTGGAGTTTAGGATACTGGACATGCGGATGCTGGAGTTTAGGATGCTGGAGTTTAGGATACTGGAGTTTAGGATACTGGAGTTTAGGATACTGGAGTTTAGGATACTGGACATGCGGATGCTGGAGTTTAGGATACTGGAGTTTAGGATACTGGAGTTTAGGATACTGGAGTTTAGGATACTGGAGTTTAGGATACTGGACATGCGGATGCTGGAGTTTAGGATACTGGACATGCGGATGCTGGAGTTTAGGATACTGGACATGCGGATGCTAGAGTTTAGGATACTGGAGTTTAGGATACTGGAGTTTAGGATACTGGACATGCGGATGCTGGAGTTTAGGATACTGGAGTTTAGGATACTGGAGTTTAGGATACTGGAGTTTAGGATACTGGAGTTTAGGATACTGGACAGGCGGATGCTGGAGTTTAGGATACTGGACAGGCGGATGCTGGAGTTTAGGATACTGGACATGCGGATGCTGGAGTTTAGGATACTGGAGTTTAGGATGCTGGAGTTTAGGATGCTGGAGTTTAGGATACTGGACAGGCGGACGCTGGAGTTTAGGATACTGGAGTTTAGGATACTGGACATGCGTATGCTGGAGTTTAGGATACTGGAGTTTAGGATACTGGAGTTTAGGATACTGGACGTGCGGATGCTGGAGTTTAGGATACTGGAGTTTAGGATACTGGAGTTTAGGATACTGGAGTTTAGGATACTGGACAGGCGGACGCTGGAGTTTAGGATACTGGAGATTAGGATACTGGACAGGCGGATGCTGGAGTTTAGGATACTGGACATGCGGATGCTGGAGTTTAGGATACTGGAGTTTAGGATGCTGGAGTTTAGGATACTGGAGTTTAGGATACTGGACAGGCGGACGCTGGAGTTTAGGATACTGGAGTTTAGGATACTGGACAGGCGGATGCTGGAGTTTAGGATACTGGACATGCGGATGCTGGAGTTTAGGATACTGGAGTTTAGGATACTGGACAGGCGGATGCTGGAGTTTAGGATACTGGAGTTTAGGATACTGGAGTTTAGGAGACTGGACATGCGGATGCTGGAGTTTAGGATACTGGAGTTTAGGATACTGGACAGGCGGATGCTGGAGTTTAGGATACTGGACAGGCGGATGCTGGAGTTTAGGATACTGGAGTTTAGGATACTGGAGTTTAGGATACTGGACATGCGGATGCTGGAGTTTAGGATACTGGAGTTTAGGATACTGGACAGGCGGACGCTGGAGTTTAGGATACTGGAGTTTAGGATACTGGACATGCGGATGCTGGAGTTTAGGATACTGGAGTTTAGGATACTGGAGTTTAGGATACTGGACATGCGGATGCTGGAGTTTAGGATACTGGAGTTTAGGATACTGGACAGGCGGACGCTGGAGTTTAGGATACTGGAGTTTAGGATACTGGACATGCGGATGCTGGAGTTTAGGATACTGGAGTTTAGGATACTGGAGTTTAGGATACTGGACATGCGGATGCTGGAGTTTAGGATACTGGAGTTTAGGATACTGGAGTTTAGGATACTGGACATGCGGATGCTGGAGTTTAGGATACTGGAGTTTAGGATACTGGAGTTTAGGATACTGGACAGGCGGACGCTGGAGTTTAGGATACTGGAGTTTAGGATACTGGACAGGCGGATGCTGGAGTTTAGGATACTGGACATGCGGATGCTGGAGTTTAGGATACTGGAGTTTAGAATGCTGGAGTTTAGGATACTGGAGTTTAGGATACTGGACAGGCGGAGTTTAGGATACTGGAGTTTAGGATACTGGACAGGCGGATGCTGGAGTTTAGGATACTGGACATGCGGATGCTGGAGTTTAGGATACTGGAGTTTAGGATACTGGACAGGCGGACGCTGGAGTTTAGGATACTGGAGTTTAGGATACTGGACAGGCGGACGCTGGAGTTTAGGATACTGGACATGCGGATGCTGGAGTTTAGGATACTGGAGTTTAGGATACTGGAGTTTAGGATACTGGAGTTTAGGATACTGGAGTTTAGGATACTGGAGTTTGGGATACTGGAGTTTAGGAGACTGGACATGCGGATGCTGGAGTTTAGGATACTGGAGTTTAGGATACTGGAGTTTAGGATACTGGAGTTTAGGATACTGGAGTTTAGGATACTGGACATGCGGATGCTGTAGTTTAGGATACTGGAGTTTAGGATACTGGAGTTTAGGATACTGGACATGCGGATGCTGGAGTTTTGGATACTGGAGTTTAGGATACTGGACAGGCGGATGCTGGAGTTTACGATACTGGACATGCGGATGCTGGAGTTTAGGATACTGGAGTTTAGGATCTGGAGTTTAGGATACTGGAGTTTAGGATACTGGACAGGCGGACGCTGGAGTTTAGGATACTGGAGTTTAGGATACTGGACATGCGGATGCTGGAGTTTAGGATACTGGAGTTTAGGATACTGGAGTTTAGGATACTGGAGTTTAGGATACTGGACATGCGGATGCTGGAGTTTAGGATACTGGAGTTTAGGATACTGGAGTTTAGGATACTGGAGTTTAGGATACTGGAGTTTAGGATACTGGAGTTTAGGATACTGGACATGCGGATGCTGGAGTTTAGGATACTGGAGTTTAGGATACTGGAGTTTAGGATACTGGAGTTTAGGAGACTGGACATGCGGATGCTGGAGTTTAGGATACTGGAGTTTAGGATACTGGAGTTTAGGATACTGGAGTTTGAGATACTGGACATGCGGATGCTGGAGTTTAGGATACTGGACATGCGGATGCTGGAGTTTAGGATACTGGACATGCGGATGCTGGAGTTTAGGATACTGGAGTTTAGGATACTGGACATGCGGATGCTGGAGTTTAGGATACTGGAGTTTAGGGTACTGGACATGCGGATGCTGGAGTTTAGGATACTGGAGTTTAGGATACTGGACATGCGGATGCTGGAGTTTAGGATACTGGAGTTTAGGATACTGGAGTTTAGGATACTGGACAGGCGGATGCTGGAGTTTAGGATACTGGACAGGCGGATGCTGGAGTTTAGGATACTGGAGTTTAGGATACTGGAGTTTAGGATACTGGACATGCGGATGCTGGAATTAAGGATACTGGAGTTTAGGATGCTGGAGTTTAGGATACTGGACAGGCGGATGCTGGAGTTTAGGATACTGGAGTTTAGGATACTGGAGTTTAGGATACTGGACATGCGGATGCTGGAGTTTAGGATACTGGAGTTTAGGATACTGGACAGGCGGACGCTGGAGTTTAGGATACTGGAGTTTAGGATACTGGACATGCGGATGCTGGAGTTTAGGATACTGGAGTTTAGGATACTGGAGTTTAGGATACTGGACATGCGGATGCTGGAGTTTAGGATACTGGAGTTTAGGATACTGGACAGGCGGACGCTGGAGTTTAGGATACTGGAGTTTAGGATACTGGACATGCGGATGCTGGAGTTTAGGATACTGGAGTTTAGGATACTGGAGTTTAGGATACTGGACATGCGGATGCTGGAGTTTAGGATACTGGAGTTTAGGATACTGGAGTTTAGGATACTGGACATGCGGATGCTGGAGTTTAGGATACTGGAGTTTAGGATACTGGAGTTTAGGATACTGGACAGGCGGACGCTGGAGTTTAGGATACTGGAGTTTAGGATACTGGACAGGCGGATGCTGGAGTTTAGGATACTGGACATGCGGATGCTGGAGTTTAGGATACTGGAGTTTAGAATGCTGGAGTTTAGGATACTGGAGTTTAGGATACTGGACAGGCGGATGCTGGAGTTTAGGATACTGGACATGCGGATGCTGGAGTTTAGGATACTGGAGTTTAGGATACTGGACAGGCGGACGCTGGAGTTTAGGATACTGGAGTTTAGGATACTGGACAGGCGGACGCTGGAGTTTAGGATACTGGACATGCGGATGCTGGAGTTTAGGATACTGGACATGCGGATGCTGGAGTTTAGGATACTGGAGTTTAGGATACTGGAGTTTAGGATACTGGAGTTTAGGATACTGGAGTTTAGGATACTGGAGTTTAGGAGACTGGACATGCGGATGCTGGAGTTTAGGATACTGGAGTTTAGGATACTGGAGTTTAGGATACTGGAGTTTAGGATACTGGACATGCGGATGCTGTAGTTTAGGATACTGGAGTTTAGGATACTGGAGTTTAGGATACTGGACATGCGGATGCTGGAGTTTTGGATACTGGAGTTTAGGATACTGGACAGGCGGATGCTGGAGTGTACGATACTGGACATGCGGATGCTGGAGTTTAGGATACTGGAGTTTAGGATCTGGAGTTTAGGATACTGGAGTTTAGGATACTGGACAGGCGGACGCTGGAGTTTAGGATACTGGAGTTTAGGATACTGGACATGCGGATGCTGGAGTTTAGGATACTGGAGTTTAGGATACTGGAGTTTAGGATACTGGAGTTTAGGATACTGGACATGCGGATGCTGGAGTTTAGGATACTGGAGTTTAGGATACTGGAGTTTAGGATACTGGAGTTTAGGATACTGGAGTTTAGGATACTGGACATGCGGATGCTGGAGTTTAGGATACTGGAGTTTAGGATACTGGAGTTTAGGATACTGGAGTTTAGGAGACTGGACATGCGGATGCTGGAGTTTAGGATACTGGAGTTTAGGATACTGGAGTTTAGGATACTGGAGTTTGAGATACTGGACATGCGGATGCTGGAGTTTAGGATACTGGACATGCGGATGCTGGAGTTTAGGATACTGGACATGCGGATGCTGGAGTTTAGGATACTGGAGTTTAGGATACTGGACATGCGGATGCTGGAGTTTAGGATACTGGAGTTTAGGGTACTGGACATGCGGATGCTGGAGTTTAGGATACTGGAGTTTAGGATACTGGACATGCGGATGCTGGAGTTTAGGATACTGGAGTTTAGGATACTGGAGTTTAGGATACTGGACAGGCGGATGCTGGAGTTTAGGATACTGGACAGGCGGATGCTGGAGTTTAGGATACTGGAGTTTAGGATACTGGAGTTTAGGATACTGGACATGCGGATGCTGGAATTAAGGATACTGGAGTTTAGGATACTGGAGTTTAGGATACTGGAGTTTAGGATACTGGAGTTTAGGATACTGGACATGCGGATGCTGGAGTTTAGGATACTGGAGCTTAGGATACTGGACATGCGGATGCTGGAGTTTAGGATACTGGAGTTTAGGATACTGGACAGGCGGATGCTGGAGTTTAGGATACTGGACATGCGGATGCTGGAGTTTAGGATACTGGAGTTTAGGATGCTGGAGTTTAGGATACTGGAGTTTAGGATACTGGACAGGCGGACGCTGGAGTTTAGGATACTGGAGTTTAGGATACTGGAGTTTAGGATACTGGACATGCGGATGCTGGAGTTTAGGATACTGGAGTTTAGGATACTGGACATGCGGATGCTGGAGTTTAGGATACTGGAGTTTAGGATACTGGAGTTTAGGATACTGGAGTTTAGGATACTGGAGTTTAGGATAATGGACAGGCGGACGCTGGAGTTTAGGATACTGGAGTTTAGGATACTGGACATGCAGATGCTGGAGTTTAGGATACTGGAGTTTAGGATACTGGAGTTTAGGATACTGGAGTTTAGGATACTGGAGTTTAGGATACTGGACATGCGGATGCTGGAGTTTAGGATACTGGAGTTTAGGATACTGGAGTTTAGGATACTGGAGTTTAGGATACTGGAGTTTAGGATACTGGACATGCGGATGCTGTAGTTTAGGATACTGGAGTTTAGGATACTGGAGTTTAGGATACTGGACATGCGGATGCTGGAGTTTTGGATACTGGAGTTTAGGATACTGGACAGGCGGATGCTGGAGTTTACGATACTGGACATGCGGATGCTGGAGTTTAGGATACTGGAGTTTAGGATCTGGAGTTTAGGATACTGGAGTTTAGGATACTGGACAGGCGGACGCTGGAGTTTAGGATACTGGAGTTTAGGATACTGGACATGCGGATGCTGGAGTTTAGGATACTGGAGTTTAGGATACTGGAGTTTAGGATACTGGAGTTTAGGATACTGGACATGCGGATGCTGGAGTTTAGGATACTGGAGTTTAGGATACTGGAGTTTAGGATACTGGAGTTTAGGATACTGGAGTTTAGGATACTGGAGTTTAGGATACTGGACATGCGGATGCTGGAGTTTAGGATACTGGAGTTTAGGATACTGGAGTTTAGGATACTGGAGTTTAGGAGACTGGACATGCGGATGCTGGAGTTTAGGATACTGGAGTTTAGGATACTGGAGTTTAGGATACTGGAGTTTGAGATACTGGACATGCGGATGCTGGAGTTTAGGATACTGGACATGCGGATGCTGGAGTTTAGGATACTGGACATGCGGATGCTGGAGTTTAGGATACTGGAGTTTAGGATACTGGACATGCGGATGCTGGAGTTTAGGATACTGGAGTTTAGGGTACTGGACATGCGGATGCTGGAGTTTAGGATACTGGAGTTTAGGATACTGGACATGCGGATGCTGGAGTTTAGGATACTGGAGTTTAGGATACTGGAGTTTAGGATACTGGACAGGCGGATGCTGGAGTTTAGGATACTGGACAGGCGGATGCTGGAGTTTAGGATACTGGAGTTTAGGATACTGGAGTTTAGGATACTGGACATGCGGATGCTGGAATTAAGGATACTGGAGTTTAGGATGCTGGAGTTTAGGATACTGGACAGGCGGATGCTGGAGTTTAGGATACTGGAGTTTAGGATACTGGAGTTTAGGATACTGGACATGCGGATGCTGGAGTTTAGGATACTGGAGTTTAGGATACTGGACAGGCGGACGCTGGAGTTTAGGATACTGGAGTTTAGGATACTGGACATGCGGATGCTGGAGTTTAGGATACTGGAGTTTAGGATACTGGAGTTTAGGATACTGGACATGCGGATGCTGGAGTTTAGGATACTGGAGTTTAGGATACTGGACAGGCGGACGCTGGAGTTTAGGATACTGGAGTTTAGGATACTGGACATGCGGATGCTGGAGTTTAGGATACTGGAGTTTAGGATACTGGAGTTTAGGATACTGGACATGCGGATGCTGGAGTTTAGGATACTGGAGTTTAGGATACTGGAGTTTAGGATACTGGACATGCGGATGCTGGAGTTTAGGATACTGGAGTTTAGGATACTGGAGTTTAGGATACTGGACAGGCGGACGCTGGAGTTTAGGATACTGGAGTTTAGGATACTGGACAGGCGGATGCTGGAGTTTAGGATACTGGACATGCGGATGCTGGAGTTTAGGATACTGGAGTTTAGAATGCTGGAGTTTAGGATACTGGAGTTTAGGATACTGGACAGGCGGAGTTTAGGATACTGGAGTTTAGGATACTGGACAGGCGGATGCTGGAGTTTAGGATACTGGACATGCGGATGCTGGAGTTTAGGATACTGGAGTTTAGGATACTGGACAGGCGGACGCTGGAGTTTAGGATACTGGAGTTTAGGATACTGGACAGGCGGACGCTGGAGTTTAGGATACTGGACATGCGGATGCTGGAGTTTAGGATACTGGAGTTTAGGATACTGGAGTTTAGGATACTGGAGTTTAGGATACTGGAGTTTAGGATACTGGAGTTTAGGAGACTGGACATGCGGATGCTGGAGTTTAGGATACTGGAGTTTAGGATACTGGAGTTTAGGATACTGGAGTTTAGGATACTGGAGTTTAGGATACTGGACATGCGGATGCTGTAGTTTAGGATACTGGAGTTTAGGATACTGGAGTTTAGGATACTGGACATGCGGATGCTGGAGTTTTGGATACTGGAGTTTAGGATACTGGACAGGCGGATGCTGGAGTGTACGATACTGGACATGCGGATGCTGGAGTTTAGGATACTGGAGTTTAGGATCTGGAGTTTAGGATACTGGAGTTTAGGATACTGGACAGGCGGACGCTGGAGTTTAGGATACTGGAGTTTAGGATACTGGACATGCGGATGCTGGAGTTTAGGATACTGGAGTTTAGGATACTGGAGTTTAGGATACTGGAGTTTAGGATACTGGACATGCGGATGCTGGAGTTTAGGATACTGGAGTTTAGGATACTGGAGTTTAGGATACTGGAGTTTAGGATACTGGAGTTTAGGATACTGGACATGCGGATGCTGGAGTTTAGGATACTGGAGTTTAGGATACTGGAGTTTAGGATACTGGAGTTTAGGAGACTGGACATGCGGATGCTGGAGTTTAGGATACTGGAGTTTAGGATACTGGAGTTTAGGATACTGGAGTTTGAGATACTGGACATGCGGATGCTGGAGTTTAGGATACTGGACATGCGGATGCTGGAGTTTAGGATACTGGACATGCGGATGCTGGAGTTTAGGATACTGGAGTTTAGGATACTGGACATGCGGATGCTGGAGTTTAGGATACTGGAGTTTAGGGTACTGGACATGCGGATGCTGGAGTTTAGGATACTGGAGTTTAGGATACTGGACATGCGGATGCTGGAGTTTAGGATACTGGAGTTTAGGATACTGGAGTTTAGGATACTGGACAGGCGGATGCTGGAGTTTAGGATACTGGACAGGCGGATGCTGGAGTTTAGGATACTGGAGTTTAGGATACTGGACATGCGGATGCTGGAATTAAGGATACTGGAGTTTAGGATACTGGAGTTTAGGATACTGGAGTTTAGGATACTGGAGTTTAGGATACTGGACATGCGGATGCTGGAGTTTAGGATACTGGAGCTTAGGATACTGGACATGCGGATGCTGGAGTTTAGGATACTGGAGTTTAGGATACTGGACAGGCGGATGCTGGAGTTTAGGATACTGGACATGCGGATGCTGGAGTTTAGGATACTGGAGTTTAGGATGCTGGAGTTTAGGATACTGGAGTTTAGGATACTGGACAGGCGGACGCTGGAGTTTAGGATACTGGAGTTTAGGATACTGGAGTTTAGGATACTGGACATGCGGATGCTGGAGTTTAGGATACTGGAGTTTAGGATACTGGACATGCGGATGCTGGAGTTTAGGATACTGGAGTTTAGGATACTGGAGTTTAGGATACTGGAGTTTAGGATACTGGAGTTTAGGATACTGGAGTTTAGGATAATGGACAGGCGGACGCTGGAGTTTAGGATACTGGAGTTTAGGATACTGGACATGCAGATGCTGGAGTTTAGGATACTGGAGTTTAGGATACTGGAGTTTAGGATACTGGAGTTTAGGATACTGGAGTTTTGGATACTGGACATGCGGATGCTGGAGTTTAGGATACTGGAGCTTAGGATACTGGAGCTTAGGATACTGGACATGCGGATGCTGGAGTTTAGGATACTGGAGTTTAGGATACTGGACATGCGGATGCTGGAGTTTAGGATACTGGAGTTTAGGATACTGGACAGGCGGATGCTGGAGTTTAGGATACTGGACATGCGGATGCTGGAGTTTAGGATACTGGAGTTTAGGATGCTGGAGTTTAGGATACTGGAGTTTAGGATACTGGACATGCGGATGCTGGAGTTTAGGATACTGGAGTTTAGGATACTGGATTTTAGGATACTGGATTTTAGGATACTGGATTTTAGGATACTGGAGTTTAGGATACTGGACATGCGGATACTGGACATGCGGATGCTGGAGTTTAGGATACTGGAGTTTAGGATACTGGAGTTTAGGATACTGGAGTTTAGGATACTGGACATGCGGATGCTGGAGTTTAGGATACTGGAGTTTAGGATACTGGAGTTTAGGATACTGGAGTTTAGGATACTGGAGTTTAGGATACTGGAGTTTAGGATACTGGACATGCGGATGCTGGAGTTTAGGATACTGGAGTTTAGGATACTGGAGTTTAGGATACTGGAGTTTAGGAGACTGGACATGCGGATGCTGGAGTTTAGGATACTGGAGTTTAGGATACTGGAGTTTGAGATACTGGACATGCGGATGCTGGAGTTTAGGATACTGGACATGCGGATGCTGGAGTTTAGGATACTGGACATGCGGATGCTGGAGTTTAGGATACTGGAGTTTAGGATACTGGACATGCGGATGCTGGAGTTTAGGATACTGGAGTTTAGGGTACTGGACATGCGGATGCTGGAGTTTAGGATACTGGAGTTTAGGATACTGGACATGCGGATGCTGGAGTTTAGGATACTGGAGTTTAGGATACTGGAGTTTAGGATACTGGACAGGCGGATGCTGGAGTTTAGGATACTGGACAGGCGGATGCTGGAGTTTAGGATACTGGAGTTTAGGATACTGGAGTTTAGGATACTGGACATGCGGATGCTGGAATTAAGGATACTGGAGTTTAGGATACTGGAGTTTAGGATACTGGAGTTTAGGATACTGGAGTTTAGGATACTGGAGTTTAGGATACTGGACATGCGGATGCTGGAGTTTAGGATACTGGAGCTTAGGATACTGGACATGCGGATGCTGGAGTTTAGGATACTGGAGTTTAGGATACTGGACAGGCGGATGCTGGAGTTTAGGATACTGGACATGCGGATGCTGGAGTTTAGGATACTGGAGTTTAGGATGCTGGAGTTTAGGATACTGGAGTTTAGGATACTGGACAGGCGGACGCTGGAGTTTAGGATACTGGAGTTTAGGATACTGGACATGCGGATGCTGGAGTTTAGGATACTGGACATGCGGATGCTGGAGTTTAGGATACTGGACATGCGGATGCTGGAGTTTAGGATACTGGAGTTTAGGATACTGGAGTTTAGGATACTGGACATGCGGATGCTGGAGTTTAGGATACTGGAGTTTAGGATACTGGAGTTTAAGATACTGGACAGGCGGATGCTGGAGTTTAGGATGCTGGAGTTTAGGATACTGGACATGCGGATACTGGACATGCGGATACTGGAGTTTAGGATACTGGAGTTTAGGATACTGGAGTTTAGGATACTGGAGTTTAGGATACTGGAGTTTAGGATACTGGACATGCGGATACTGGAGTTTAGGATGCTGGAGTTTAGGATGCTGGAGTTTAGGATGCTGGAGTTTAGGATACTGGAGTTTAGGATACTGGAGTTTAGGATACTGGAATTTAGGATACTGGACATGCGGATGCTGGAGTTTAGGATACTGGAGTTTAGGATACTGGAGTTTAGGATACTGGACATGCGGATGCTGGAGTTTAGGATGCTGGAGTTTAGGATGCTGGAGTTTAGGATGCTGGAGTTTAGGATACTGGAGTTTAGGATACTGGACATGCGGATGCTGGAGTTTAGGATACTGGAGATTAGGATACTGGAGTTTAGGATACTGGACATGCGGATGCTGTACATGCGGATGCTGGAGTTTAGGATACTGGAGTTTAGGATACTGGAGTTTAGGATACTGGACATGCGGATGCTGGAGTTTAGGATACTGGAGTTTAGGATACTGGACATGCGGATGCTGTACATGCGGATGCTGGAGTTTAGGATACTGGAGTTTAAGATACTGGAGTTTAGGATACTGGAGTTTAGGATACTGGACATGCGGATGCTGGAGTTTAGGATACTGGAGTTTAGGATACTGGAGTTTAGGATGCTGGACATGCGGATGCTGGAGTTTAGGATACTGGAGTTTAGGATACTGGAGTTTAGGATACTGGAGTTTAGGATACTGGAGTTTAGGATACTGGAGTTTAGGATACTGGAGTTTAGGATACTGGAGTTTAGGATACTGGAGTTTAGGATACTGGAGTTTAGGATACTGGACATGCGGATGCTGGAGTTTAGGATGCTGGAGTTTAGGATACTGGAGTTTAGGATACTGGAGTTTAGGATACTGGAGTTTAGGATACTGGAATTTAGGATACTGGAATTTAGGATACTGGACATGCGGATGCTGGAGTTTAGGATACTGGAGTTTAGGATACTGGACATGCGGATGCTGGAGTTTAGGATACTGGAGTTTAGGATACTGGACATGCGGATGCTGGAGTTTAGGATACTGGAGTTTAGGATACTGGAGTTTAGGATGCTGGACATGCGGATGCTGGAGTTTAGGATACTGGAGTTTAGGATACTGGACAGGCGGATGCTGGAATTTAGGATACTGGAGTTTAGGATACTGGAGTTTAGGATACTGGACATGCTGATGCTGTACATGCGGATGCTGGAGTTTAGGATACTGGAGTTTAGGATACTGGACATGCGGATGCTGGAGTTTAGGATACTGGAGTTTAGGATACTGGAGTTTAGGATGCTGGACATGCGGATGCTGGAGTTTAGGATACTGGAGTTTAGGATGCTGGAGTTTAGGATACTGGAGTTTAGGATACTGGAGTTTAAGATACTGGACAGGCGGATGCTGGAGTTTAGGATGCTGGAGTTTAGGATACTGGACATGCGGATACTGGACATGCGGATACTGGAGTTTAGGATACTGGAGTTTAGGATACTGGAGTTTAGGATACTGGAGTTTAGGATACTGGAGTTTAGGATACTGGACATGCGGATACTGGAGTTTAGGATGCTGGAGTTTAGGATGCTGGAGTTTAGGATGCTGGAGTTTAGGATACTGGAGTTTAGGATACTGGAGTTTAGGATACTGGAATTTAGGATACTGGACATGCGGATGCTGGAGTTTAGGATACTGGAGTTTAGGATACTGGACATGCGGATGCTGGAGACTAGGATGCTGGAGTTTAGGATGCTGGAGTTTAGGATGCTGGAGTTTAGGATACTGGAGTTTAGGATACTGGACATGCGGATGCTGGAGTTTAGGATACTGGAGATTAGGATACTGGAGTTTAGGATACTGGACATGCGGATGCTGTACATGCGGATGCTGGAGTTTAGGATACTGGAGTTTAGGATACTGGAGTTTAGGATACTGGACATGCGGATGCTGGAGTTTAGGATACTGGAGTTTAGGATACTGGACATGCGGATGCTGTACATGCGGATGCTGGAGTTTAGGATACTGGAGTTTAAGATACTGGAGTTTAGGATACTGGAGTTTAGGATACTGGACATGCGGATGCTGGAGTTTAGGATACTGGAGTTTAGGATACTGGAGTTTAGGATGCTGGACATGCGGATGCTGGAGTTTAGGATACTGGAGTTTAGGATACTGGAGTTTAGGATACTGGAGTTTAGGATACTGGAGTTTAGGATACTGGAGATTAGGATACTGGAGTTTAGGATACTGGACATGCGGATGCTGGAGTTTAGGATGCTGGAGTTTAGGATACTGGACATGCGGATGCTGGAGTTTAGGATACTGGACATGCGGATGCTGGAGTTTAGGATACTGGACATGCGGATGCTGGAGTTTAGGATACTGGAGTTTAGGATACTGGACATGCGGATGCTGGAGTTTAGGATACTGGAGTTTAGGATACTGGAGTTTAGGATACTGGAGTTTAGGATACTGGAGTTTAGGATACTGGAGATTAGGATACTGGAGTTTAGGATACTGGAGTTTAGGATACTGGAGATTAGGATACTGGAGTTTAGGATACTGGAGTTTAGGATACTGGACAGGCGGATGCTGGAGTTTAGGATACTGGACAGGCGGATGCTGGAGTTTAGGATACTGGACATGCGGATGCTGGAGTTTAGGATACTGGAGTTTAGGATGCTGGAGTTTAGGATGCTGGAGTTTAGGATACTGGAGTTTAGGATACTGGACAGGCGGACGCTGGAGTTTAGGATACTGGAGTTTAGGATACTGGACAGGCGAACGCTGGAGTTTAGGATACTGGAGTTTAGGATACTGGAGTTTAGGATACTGGAGTTTAGGATACTGGACATGCGGATGCTGGAGTTTAGGATGCTGGATATGCGGATGCTGGAGTTTAGGATGCTGGATATGCGGATGCTGGAGTTTAGGATGCTGGATATGCGGATGCTGGAATTTTGGATGCTGGAGTTTAGGATACTGGATATGCGGATGCTGGAGTTTAGGATACTGGATATGCGGATGCTGGAGTTTAGGATACTGGAGTTTAGGAGACTGGACATGCGGATGCTGGAGTTTAGGATACTGGAGTTTAGGATACTGGACATGCGGATGCTGGAGTTTAGGATACTGGACATGCGGATGCTGGAGTTTAGGATACTGGAGTTTAGGATACTGGAGTTTGGGGATACTGGAGTTTAGGATACTGGAGTTTAGGATACTGGAGTTTAGGATACTGGAGTTTAGGATACTGGACATACGGATGCTGGAGTTTAGGATACTGGACATGCGGATGCTGGAGTTTAGGATACTGGAGTTTAGGATACTGGAGTTTAGGATACTGGACATGCGGATGCTGGAGTTTAGGATACTGGAGTTTAGGATACTGGAGTTTAGGATACTGGAGTTTAGGATACTGGAGTTTAGGATACTGGACATGCGGATGCTGGAGTTTAGGATACTGGAGTTTAGGATACTGGAGTTTAGGATACTGGACATGCGGATGCTGGAGTTTAGGATACTGGAGTTTAGGATACTGGAGTTTAGGATACTGGACATGCGGATGCTGGAGTTTAGGATACTGGAGTTTAGGATAATGGACATGCGGATGCTGGAGTTTAGGATACTGGAGTTTAGGATACTGGACATGCGGATGCTGGAGTTTAGGATACTGGAGTTTAGGATACTGGAGTTTAGGATACTGGACATGCGGATGCTGGAGTTTAGGATGCTGGAGTTTAGGATACTGGAGTTTAGGATACTGGAGTTTAGGATACTGGACATGCGGATGCTGGAGTTTAGGATACTGGAGTTTAGGATACTGGAGTTTAGGATACTGGAGTTTAGGATACTGGAGTTTAGGATACTGGAGTTTAGGATACTGGAGTTTAGGATACTGGAGTTTAGGATACTGGACATGCGGATGCTGGAGTTTAGGATACTGGACATGCGGATGCTGGAGTTTAGGATGCTGGAGTTTAGGATACTGGACATGCGGATGCTGGAGTTTAGGATACTGGAGTTTAGGATGCTGGAGTTTAGGATGCTGGAGTTTAGGATACTGGAGTTTAGGATACTGGAGTTTAGGATACTGGAGTTTAGGATACTGGACATGCGGATGCTGGAGTTTAGGATACTGGAGTTTAGGATACTGGACATGCGGATGCTGGAGTTTAGGATACTGGTCATGCGGATGCTGGAGTTTAGGATGCTGGAGTTTAGGATACTGGAGTTTAGGATACTGGAGTTTGGGATACTGGACATGCGGATGCTGGAGTTTAGGATACTGGACATGCGGATGCTGGAGTTTAGGATACTGGAGTTTAGGATACTGGAGTTTAGGATACTGGAGTTTAGGATACTGGAGTTTAGGAAACTGGAGTTTAGGATACTGGAGTTTAGGATTCTGGAGTTTAGGATACTGGAGTTTAGGATACTGGAGTTTAGGATACTGGAGTTTAGGATACTGGAGTTTAGGATACTGGAGTTTGGGGATACTGGAGTTTGGGGATACTGGAGTTTGGGGATACTGGAGTTTGGGGATACTGGAGTTTGGGGATACTGGAGTTTGGGGATACTGGAGTTTGGGGATACTGGAGTTTGGGGATACTGGAGTTTGGGGATACTGGAGTTTGGGGATACTGGAGTTTGGGGATACTGGAGTTTGGGGATACTGGAGTTTGGGGATACTGGAGTTTGGGGATACTGGAGTTTGGGGATACTGGAGTTTGGGGATACTGGAGTTTGGGGATACTGGAGTTTGGGGATACTGGAGTTTAGGATACTGGAGTTTAGGATACTGGAGTTTAGGATACTGGACATGCGGATGCTGGAGTTTAGGATACTGGAGTTTAGGATACTGGACATGCGGATGCTGGAGTTTAGGATACTGGAGTTTAGGATACTGGAGTTTAGGATACTGGAGTTTAGGATACTGGACATGCGGATGCTGGAGTTTAGGATACTGGAGTTTAGGATACTGGAGTTTGGGGATACTGGAGTTTAGGATACTGGAGTTTAGGATACTGGAGTTTAGGATACTGGAGTTTAGGATACTGGAGTTTAGGATACTGGAGTTTAGGATACTGGACATACGGATGCTGGAGTTTAGGATACTGGAGTTTAGGAGACTGGACATGCGGATGCTGGAGTTTAGGATACTGGAGTTTAGGATACTGGACATGCGGATGCTGGAGTTTAGGATACTGGACATGCGGATGCTGGAGTTTAGGATACTGGAGTTTAGGATACTGGACATGCGGATGCTGGAGTTTAGGATACTGGAGTTTAGGATACTGGAGTTTAGGATACTGGAGTTTAGGATACTGGAGTTTAGGATACTGGAGTTTAGGATACTGGAGTTTAGGATACTGGACATGCGGATGCTGGACATGCGGATGCTGGAGTTTAGGATACTGGAGTTTAGGATACTGGAGTTTAGGATACTGGAGTTTAGGATACTGGAGTTTAGGATACTGGAGTTTAGGATACTGGAGTTTAGGATACTGGAGTTTAGGATACTGGAGTTTAGGATACTGGAGTTTAGGATACTGGACATACGGATGCTGGAGTTTAGGATACTGGAGTTTAGGAGACTGGACATGCGGATGCTGGAGTTTAGGATACTGGAGTTTAGGATACTGGACATGCGGATGCTGGAGTTTAGGATACTGGACATGCGGATGCTGGAGTTTAGGATACTGGACATGCGGATGCTGGAGTTTAGGATACTGGAGTTTAGGATACTGGAGTTTAGGATACTGGAGTTTAGGATACTGGAGTTTAGGATACTGGAGTTTAGGATACTGGAGTTTAGGATACTGGAGTTTAGGATACTGGAGTTTAGGATACTGGACATGCGGATGCTGGAGTTTAGGATACTGGAGTTTAGGATACTGGAGTTTAGGATACTGGACATGCGGATGCTGGAGTTTAGGATACTGGAGTTTAGGATACTGGAGTTTAGGATACTGGACATGCGGATGCTGGAGTTTAGGATACTGGAGTTTAGGATACTGGAGTTTGGGGATACTGGAGTTTAGGATACTGGAGTTTAGGATACTGGAGTTTAGGATACTGGAGTTTAGGATACTGGAGTTTAGGATACTGGAGTTTAGGATACTGGAGTTTAGGATACTGGAGTTTAGGATACTGGAGTTTAGGATACTGGACATACGGATGCTGGAGTTTAGGATACTGGAGTTTAGGAGACTGGACATGCGGATGCTGGAGTTTAGGATACTGGAGTTTAGGATACTGGACATGCGGATGCTGGAGTTTAGGATACTGGACATGCGGATGCTGGAGTTTAGGATACTGGAGTTTAGGATACTGGAGTTTAGGATACTGGAGTTTAGGATACTGGAGTTTAGGATACTGGACATGCGGATGCTGGAGTTTAGGATACTGGAGTTTAGGATACTGGAGTTTGGGGATACTGGAGTTTAGGATACTGGAATTTAGGATACTGGAGTTTAGGATACTGGACATGCGGATGCTGGAGTTTAGGATACTGGAGTTTAGGATACTGGACATGCGGATGCTGGAGTTTAGGATACTGGAGTTTAGGATACTGGACATGCGGATGCTGGAGTTTAGGATACTGGAGTTTAGGATACTGGACATGCGGATGCTGGAGTTTAGGATACTGGAGTTTAGGATACTGGAGTTTAGGATACTGGACATGCGGATGCTGGAGTTTAGGATGCTGGAGTTTAGGATACTGGAGTTTAGGATACTGGAGTTTAGGATACTGGAGTTTAGGATACTGGAGTTTAGGATACTGGACATGCGGATGCTGGAGTTTAGGATACTGGAGTTTAGGATACTGGACATGCGGATGCTGGAGTTTAGGATACTGGAGTTTAGGATACTGGACATGCGGATGCTGGAGTTTAGGATACTGGAGTTTAGGATACTGGACATGCGGATGCTGGAGTTTAGGATACTGGAGTTTAGGATACTGGAGTTTAGGATACTGGACATGCGGATGCTGGAGTTTAGGATGCTGGAGTTTAGGATACTGGACATGCGGATGCTGGAGTTTAGGATACTGGAGTTTACGATACTGGACATGCGGATGCTGGAGTTTAGGATACTGGAGTTTAGGATGCTGGAGTTTAGGATACTGGACATGCAGATGCTGGAGTTTAGGATGCTGGAGTTTAGGATACTGGAGTTTAGGATACTGGACATGCGGATGCTGGAGTTTAGGATACTGGAGTTTAGGATACTGGACATGCGGATGCTGGAGTTTAGGATACTGGAGTTTAGGATACTGGAGTTTAGGATACTGGACATGCGGATGCTGGAGTTTAGGATGCTGGAGTTTAGGATACTGGACATGCGGATGCTGGAGTTTAGGATACTGGAGTTTACGATACTGGACATGCGGATGCTGGAGTTTAGGATACTGGAGTTTAGGATGCTGGAGTTTAGGATACTGGACATGCAGATGCTGGAGTTTAGGATGCTGGAGTTTAGGATACTGGAGTTTAGGATACTGGAGTTTAGGATACTGGAGTTTAGGATACTGGAGTTTAGGATACTGGAGTTTAGGATACTGGAGTTTAGGATACTGGAGTTTAGGATACTGGAGTTTAGGATACTGGAATTTAGGATACTGGAGTTTAGGATACTGGAGTTTAGGATACTGGACATGCGGATGCTGGAGTTTAGGATACTGGAGTTTAGGATACTGGACATGCGGATGCTGGAGTTTAGGATACTGGAGTTTAGGATACTGGACATGCGGATGCTGGAGTTTAGGATACTGGAGTTTAGGATACTGGACATGCGGATGCTGGAGTTTAGGATACTGGAGTTTAGGATACTGGAGTTTAGGATACTGGACATGCGGATGCTGGAGTTTAGGATGCTGGAGTTTAGGATACTGGAGTTTAGGATACTGGAGTTTAGGATACTGGAGTTTAGGATACTGGAGTTTAGGATACTGGACATGCGGATGCTGGAGTTTAGGATACTGGAGTTTAGGATACTGGACATGCGGATGCTGGAGTTTAGGATACTGGAGTTTACGATACTGGACATGCGGATGCTGGAGTTTAGGATACTGGAGTTTAGGATGCTGGAGTTTAGGATACTGGACATGCGGATGCTGGAGTTTAGGATGCTGGAGTTTAGGATACTGGAGTTTAGGATACTGGAGTTTAGGATACTGGAGTTTAGGATACTGGAGTTTAGGATACTGGAGTTTAGGATACTGGAGTTTAGGATACTGGAGTTTAGGATACTGGAGTTTAGGATACTGGAGTTTAGGATACTGGACATGCGGATGCTGGAGTTTAGGATACTGGAGTTTAGGATACTGGAGTTTAGGATACTGGACATGCGGATGCTGGAGTTTAGGATACTGGAGTTTAGGATACTGGACATGCGGATACTGGAGTTTAGGATACTGGAGTTAAGGATACTGGAGTTAAGGATACTGGAGTTAAGGATACTGGAGTTTAGGATACTGGACAGGCGGATGCTGGAGTTTAGGATACTGGACAGGCGGATGCTGGAGTTTAGGATACTGGACAGGCGGATGCTGGAGTTTAGGATACTGGACATGCGGATGCTGGAGTTTAGGATACTGGAGTTTAGGATGCTGGAGTTAAGGATACTGGAGTTTAGGATACTGGACAGGCGGACGCTGGAGTTTAGGATACTGGAGTTTAGGATACTGGACATGCGGATACTGGACATGCGGATACTGGAGTTTAGGATACTGGAGTTTAGGATACTGGAGTTTAGGATACTGGAGTTTAGGATACTGGAGTTTAGGATACTGGACATGCGGATGCTGGAGTTTAGGATACTGGAGTTTAGGATACTGGACAGGCGGACGCTGGAGTTTAGGATTCTGGAGTTTAGGATACTGGACAGGCGGACGCTGGAGTTTAGGATACTGGACATGCGGATGCTGGAGTTTAGGATACTGGAGTTTAGGATACTGGACAGGCGGATGCTGGAGTTTAGGATACTGGAGTTTAGGATGCTGGAGTTTAGGATGCTGGAGTTTAGGATACTGGAGTTTAGGATACTGGACAGGCGGACGCTGGAGTTTAGGATACTGGAGTTTAGGATACTGGAGTTTAGGATACTGGAGTTTAGGATACTGGACATGCGGATGCTGGAGTTTAGGATACTGGAGTTTAGGATACTGGACATGCGGATGCTGGAGTTTAGGATACTGGAGTTTAGGATACTGGAGTTTAGGAGACTGAACATGCGGATGCTGGAGTTTAGGATACTGGAGTTTAGGATACTGGAGTTTAGGATACTGGAGTTTAGGATACTGGAGTTTAGGATACTGGACATGCGGATGCTGGAGTTTAGGATACTGGACATGCGGATGCTGGAGTTTAGGATACTGGAGTTTAGGATACTGGACATGCGGATGCTGGAGTTTAGGATACTGGACATGCGGATGCTGGAGTTTAGGATACTGGAGTTTAGGATACTGGACATGCGGATGCTGAAGTTTAGGATACTGGAGTTTAGGATACTGGACATGCGGATGCTGGAGTTTAGGATGCTGGAGTTTAGGATGCTGGAGTTTAGGATGCTGGAGTTTAGGATGCTGGAGTTTAGGATGCTGGAGTTTAGGATGCTGGAGTTTAGGATGC